>NW_019236946.1:135134-140627 GCF_002742605.1 Olea europaea var. sylvestris
TTAAGGGAGAGACGTCCGCACAAAGAGTGATAAAAAAATAAAATAAAAATGTGGAAATCAAATACCTTGATTAAGCCCCGAACGCTTGTTTTAGAGGATTGGACTTTTGATAAAAGGTTGGTAACTTGGTTGATTCCTAGAAGTTGAAGCAGTCAAAAATAAGGAGAGTCCTCATTTGTTGATATGTTGAACTGTAATCAGTGAAATCTAACCAAACTTGAGCGGTGTAAGATATTAGTATTGAAAAGTAATTTTAGAATCGACCTTGAGAAGTGAAAAGAGAAAAAGTTTGGGGGTGTGTGAATCCCACGAGCGAGGCAATGAAATATTTGACTTTTAAAGTGGGGAATTAGGTCAACTTATTATGGCACAGCCTTGCTCTTAACTCTCCACACACACACCCGTTTGCATCGATTAGGCTGGAATTTGACTTACACATTATAGTTTTGAAGAAATTTTGCAGTCGACGCTATGTTTTTAATCTTGAGCCATGAAGGCAAGGCATCTAATGAAATTTATTCTTAAGTGATCGTGCATGATTTTAATTGTGCTTGTGTGTTTGTCAATGATTTTCTTTGGTTTAGTATTTGCTCGAGGACTAGTAAAATCTTAAGTTTGGGGGTGTTTGATGAGTGAATTTCACTCATTGATTTAATGTCTCTTAAGCTTGAAATATTTGGTTGTTTTCGAGAAATGTAGAACGTTTTCATGCGGGTATTCGTGTTGTTTTATAGGTAAACCAATTTGATGAAATGGTGAGTTTGAAGCGTGGAAAAGAGTCAAAGTTATATAGAAATGAATGGACAAGAAGAAGCATCAAGATGCACATGAAAGACAATGGAAGAAAGAATGAAGAAAACCAACTATAAAAAAAAATCCCTTAACACAGCGCCTAGGCGCCACAAATCCACACAAGGAAGCAGAAGTGCAGCACCTAGGCGCCACAGTGCAGCGCCTGAAACCAAGCAGAAACGTAGTGCCTAGGCGCCACTTTTGGCACTGCATGCCGAGAAAGGAAAAACACGATTTTTTCAAATATTTTTGACCCGGCTCAACTCCAACTCGTAATGCAAATTAAGGGGATTATAAATACATTTTGACAGACCTAGGAAAGGAGGTTTTGACGGCTGAAGAAAGGAGGCAAGGAGATACACTAATTGAGAGAAGAATCACCGAATCTTGGAGAAGGAATCAAGCTGCAACCTGAGTTTTTTCTTATCTTTCTCTTCTCCATGCGATTTAATTAATATTTTATCATGTTCTTCTCCTCAATCATGAACTAAGTTATTAAATCTAGGGTTTGATATAACCTATTTGAGACATGATTCAATTTCTTCAAACATCAATTTAACATCCGATTGTCAAGATAAAGTAAACGCGTACATAATTATAGTATTCAGTGGAAGTCGAATATCAATCCCTGTGGGTTCAACACTTTTCAATTCTTTAATATACTACAAAATTTGACACCGTGCGATTGCGGCATAAAATCACGTTACATAAATCACGTGGCATCTCATCACGCTAAAAATGTGGGTGACCCCCCTCTCCATCACCATCTCTGCCATCCTCTCGATCATCATCTCCACCATCCCCTCTGTTCCCCCATCGCCTACTGGCTAAATCTTTTCTAAGTGCCGCTAGTGCCTGAATGTCGACAACGCAAGACCGTAGCATTCCAACATCATGGGATAGATCGTCAACCCCGCTATCAACTCTCGTCCCATATCATCGACCCTCCCTGTCAGATAGTTGACCTTCCCTATTAGATCGTCGACCCTCCCTGTCAACTCTCGTCCCAGATCATCGACCCCCTCCATCAACTCTCGTCGTAGCACGCCGACCTCCTCCGTTATAAATCCAGTCAGACGGGCATGCAAATCATCACTGTGTGCCGGAGATACATGGGAGAGGTGTCTGGACGAGGGAGAAGGAGATACCATTGGCGGTGGCGATACCAATGGTGGCGGCGATGCCCTCGACGGAGGTGATGCCAATGGCGGCGATGATACTCTCAACAGAGGTGATGCCAATGATGGTGACAATACCCTCGGCGGAGGTGATCGTCGATCAGCTGGACCGTCCTCTTGCATAAATAACATTAAAAATTATTCAATAAATTTATACGTCGACGATATTCAATAAATTATATTTAATTCACATACCCAATCTCGGCCCAGGCTCGAATCAGACACTCCTCGTCTTGGGTGTGCGGAACGTCTAAATCCCGCACAAGACCCCGAGCCTTCTCTTCCATCGACGGCGTCAACTCAGGTATGACTTCAAACTGATATATTGACATTTCAACTAGTTAATGATCACGTAAATAGATTTTAAACTACGTATAATATAAATCATAAATGCATAATACTTACCTGAGGATC
This sequence comes from Olea europaea var. sylvestris, assembly GCF_002742605.1. NCBI lineage: Eukaryota > Viridiplantae > Streptophyta > Magnoliopsida > Lamiales > Oleaceae > Olea > Olea europaea. Next base: position 137,519 of record NW_019236946.1, read on the forward strand.
ATCGAGTAGGGCCAATAACTGTTTTCCAGTGGGACATCCGTCCGCTCGCGATGATCTCCAATAATGCATTCGAAAGCATCGTGTCTCCCCTCGCTTCGCAAAGCGAGCCCCCAGTACAGGGACTGTCTCATACACCAAAATCTGCAGGACATACACTTATTACGCATAAATGTAATATACTAAAACTTAACTTTAATTATATTAAATATTTACCTGCACCGCGAATGGCAATCCATATGTATCGTATTTACGTAATGACCCCCTGGGCCTCGAGTGTGATTTGGTGAAGACATGTACGGTGTCTTCGTAGCATTTCCAACGCCATTGATAGTTGTTGAACGCATCGATGTCTTCAACAACTTGCAAATGAAAAATGTCAATGGCAGTCTTCTTGTGATGACACCTCATCACACTCTCGAGGATGTAGACCAGCCCAAGCTTCAATCTATCTTGCATATAGTTGCACCCCCTGATTGCGACCATCAAGTCGGGTAGAAGCACCGACCCATGTCCCTGGAAGTACGTCTCGTACAGCCTACTGCTTCTCTCCATGGCTGCNACCACTTCCAAGACCATGGAATGCCGAGAATTTAAAAATATATTACAAGTAACCCATTCTTCCATATTTCGATAGTCAGGCCTATGTGCCAAGTCTTATTTTTCGGTAGTCAGGCTTGCGTGCCAAGGTTCACGTTTTTAGTTGTCAGGCCTGCGTGCTAAGTCTATTTTTAAAGTATGATAAGAATTAAGCTATTCATCAAAATATGATCTAGCTACTAAAAGCCTTGCCCCGCGCAAGCAATCTAAAAGTTTTGCCCTGCGCAAGCAATTCAAGCCTTACCCCGCGCAAGTAATCTAAAAGCCTTATCCCACGCAAGCAATTCAAGCCTTGCTCAGCGCAAGCAATCTAAAAGCCTTCCCCCGCACAAGCAATCTAAAAGCCTTTCCCCGCGCAAGCAACTCAGGCTTTGCCATGCAAGCAACCAAAAAACCTTGCCCCGCGCAAGCAACTCAAGCCTTGCCCCTCGCAAGAAACTCAAGCCTTGTCCCACGCAAGCAATCAAGAAGCCTTGCCTCGCGCAAGCAATCAAAAAGCCTTGCCCCGTGTAAGCAACCAAAAAAGCCTTGCCCCGTGCAAGCAATCAAAAAGTCTTACCACGAGCAAACACATAGAAATTGTTACCAAGGCCAACGATCAAGTAACATTCCCGAGCACTCAGTGCCCGATCAATAGGTCGGTACCATACATTGTCATTAGTCCCCGAGATAACTTATATGCTCGAGCTCAACACTGATCATCGAATACGATTTTATGAAATTGAGTCCTCGAGATAACTTATATGCTCGAGCTCAACACTGATCATTGAAATTGATTTTACGAAATTGAGTCCTCGAGATAAACATGTACTGTGCTCGAGCTCAATGCATAATTTCGAAAATGATTTTGTGAAATTCAGTCCTTGAGATAACCCTATTGGTCGAGCATGACAAAAATGAATCTTTGTCGTCGGATATAATATCTTAGGCGTCAAGGTTAAAACTTCATTTAGGCATCGAGATTAGTAGCGAAATCATTATCGTCGAGGTATTAACTAATTATCTTAATGGTCGAGATCATCTTTTGGTTAAACTCTGGCATTCCTCGAGGTGTAAAAAAATGACCATATATGCAAACAATATAAGCCTTAAAACAAGTGATCGAGGTATATATGTCCTCGAGAATTGTGATCAAGATCGAGCTATCATTCACAATAAAAATTTAACACAGGACAAAAGCTAGTACAATCATAACCTTGAGAAAAACATTTACTTACATTTCAAAAAAGTGTTTTCAAAAAGTAAAAACAGAGCAAGAGGATCGGGGTGGGATCTGCCTAGCCTATATGCCTTAATGGAGGATCGAGGTTTGTAATATCGATCTCATCATCTGCATCCTCAGCCTCTCCCCCCTCCATGCCATCATGTCCTGATTCGCTTCCCCATCATTAGACTCTGAGAGCTCAAGAGTATAAACAATGGAGGGCACTATCTTCAGGTCCTCAGGGATAACGTCGGGCAACCTTGCGCGAAGAAAAACTCAAGCCTCCTTAAAAGCATGGAGGTAGGCACCTGAGGCGTACTCGTCCTTGATCCTGTCGAGATATTCCAAACGTCTCTAACGTCTGCCAGATCTATCACCTCGACGCCTCTAACGTCTGCCAAATCTATCACCTCTTCCCTGATCTCTTTCATGCTCGAGAATAGAGGGCACAGATTCACCAGCATCCTCCTATCTCGCTCCAAATGGTCTGGATACACTTCACCCTCACAAAACTTCTTGGTATTGGGGATCCCCATTCAGGCCAGAAAGGAAAGTCAAGGTCTCGAGCTATAACATAGAACCAACCCGCTCGCCATCCCTTCAAAGAACTAGACATCCTCGAAACCCTGAACCCTCCTATGGCTGAGAGGTACCTAAAGCATGTATATCTAGGGTGTTTCTTGAGCTCGAAGCCACCTATAGAGATTCTGACATGGTCAGACCCTCAGCATGCATTTCTTGCAAAAGCACTTGATATTCCTGCACTTGGCTCACCACTGAACGTGAATCAACCATTTTGAAGTCCATACACCGACTGGCTAAGAGTTTCTTTGATCCGGCATCCTCGATCTTGTATTTTTTTTCTAAGGACTCCCAGAGCTCCTTAGCAGACTTCTTTACCACATATACGTGATACAGAGAATTTTATAGGTCATCCAAGACATAGTTGTGGCACAAAAAATCAGCACTTTTCCAAGTGTCCCAAACTACATGCCTATGCACATCAGTGTCATTTTTAGCCACGATAGGGGCATCCTCAGTAAGGAAACGTGCAAGACCCAACGTAGTGAGATAGAAAACCATCTTATTTTGCCATGTCTTAAAATCAGTACCAGCAAACTTATCCGGTCGAATTACATGATTTATCGAAAATGGAGTCGAAAACGATGGCAAAGGTGCCGAAACCGCAGCCCTAGGTACTAGCAAAGGTATTGTGCCAAACTGGATTGTCGAGGCCACAGCCAAAGGCAAAGTTGGGTTCACTCCAACATGAGGAATCCCGTCTCCAATTATCCCCTCAATGGGAGA
>NW_019236947.1:0-2057 GCF_002742605.1 Olea europaea var. sylvestris
TCGTCAATTTTCGTGACTGTGTCTGAATGAGATGAAATTTGGCTTGTCGATCGGAAACAAAAATCGCGCCAGGGGGCAATTTCGTCATTTTTCACAACGGTGTCAGAATGGGCTAAAATTTGTCAGACTGATCGGATCAACAATCGCGCCGGCGGCAATTTCGTCATTTTTTGCGACGGTGTCGTAATGGGCTAAAATTTTACGGATTGATCGGAAATAAAAATCGTGTCGTGGGCAATTTCGTCATTTTTCGCGACGGTGTCGGAATGGGGTGAAATTTGACAGGTCGATCGGAAACAAAAATCACGCCGGGGGCAATTTCGTCATTTTTCGCGATCGTGTCGAAATGGGCTAAAATTTGACAGGTCGATCGGAAACAAAAATTGCGCCGGGGGCAATTTCGTAATTTTTCGCGACCGTGTTGAAATGGGCTAAAATTTGACCGGCCGATCGGAAACCAAAATCTTGCCGGGGGCAATTTCGTCATTTTTCGCGACTGTGTCTAAATGGGTTAAAATTTGACAGGTCGATCGGAAACAAAAATCGTGTCGTGGGCAATTTCGTCACTTTTCGCGACGGTGTCGCAATGGGCTAAAATTTGGCTGGTTGATCGGAAACAAAAATCGCGCCGGGGGCAATTTCGTCATTTTTCGCGACGGTGTCGGAATGGGCTGAGATTTGTCTGGTTGATCGGAAACAAAAATCGTTCGTCAATTTTCGCGACGGCGTCGAAATGTGCTAAAATTTGACAGACTGATCGGATACAAAAATCGCGCCGAGGGCAATTTTCTCATTTTTCGCGACGGTGTCGGAATGGGCTAAAATTTGACGGACTGATCGGAACAAAAATCGCGCCGGGGCCAATTTCGTCATTTTTCTTGACGGTGTCGTAATGGGCTAAAATTTGACGGATTGATCGAAAACAAAAATCGTGTCGGGGGCAATTTCATCATTTTTCGCGACGGTGTCGGAATCGACTAAAATTTGACTGATTGATCGGAAGCAAAAATCGCGCCGGGGCAATTTCGTCATTTTTCGCGACGGTGTCGGAATCGACTAAAATTTGACTGATTGATCGGAAGCAAAAATCGCGCCGGGGCAATTTCGTCATTTTTCGCAACGGTGTCGGAATGGGCCGAAATTTGGCCGGTTGATGGGAAATAAAAATCGCGCAGGGGACAATTTCGTCATTTTTCTCGACGGTGTCGGAATGGGCTAAAATTTGATAGACTGATCGGAACAAATATCGCGCCGGGTACAATTTCGTCATTTTTCGCGTCGGTGTCGGAATGGGCTAAAATTTGACGTGTTGATCGGAAACAAAAATCGTGTCGGGGGCAATTTCGTCATTTTTCGCGACGATGTCGGAATCGACTAAAATTTGACTGATTGATCGGAAGCAAAAATCGCGTCGTGGGCAATTTCTTCATTTTTCGCAACGGTGTCGTAATGGCCTGAAATTTGGCCAGTTGATCGGAAATAAAAATCGCGCCGGGGGCAAATTCGTCATTTTTCGCAACGGGGTTGGAATGGGCTGAAATTTGGCGGGTCGATCGGAAACAAAAACCTCGTCGGGGGCAGTTTCGTCATTTTTCGCGACAGTGTCGGAATGGTCTTAGATTTGGCTGGTTGATCGGAAGGGAAAATTGCGGCGGAGGCAATTTCGTCATTTTTTGCAACTGTGTCGGAATGGGCTAAAATTTGACAGATTGATCGGAAACAAAAATCGCGCCGGGGGTAATTTCGTCATTTTTCGCGACACTGTCGAAATGGACTGAAATTTGACAGATTGATCGAATCAAAAATCGCGCCGGGGGCAATTTCGTCATTTTTTACGACGGTGTCGGAATGGGCTAAAATTTGACGGATAGATCGGAAGAAAAAATCGCGCCGGGGGCAATTTCGTCATTTTTCACGACGGTGTGAGAATGGGCTAAAATTTGACTGACTGATCGGAAACAAAAATCGCGCCGAGGGCAATTTCGTCATTTTTCGCGACGGTGTCGGAATGGGCTAAAATTTCACAGATTGATCGGAAACAAAAATCGTGTCGGGGG
>NW_019236948.1:0-2057 GCF_002742605.1 Olea europaea var. sylvestris
GTATACTTCTCTTTTGGGGAGAAGACAAAAATCCACCCTTTTGCCATTTGGATAAGATATAGAGGGTTAAGTGGCTGCTGATATTCTAAGGGCAAATTGCAAATTATGCCCTCTCAGGTTCAGAACAACATAATCACCCCCACTCGTTTCTAAAAACTGTTCAAATTACTTCCGACTCATTCGCAAACCATAAAGGAGCAGCATACAAGGTTTTCAAAACCACAAGACTCTGGTTGGGAAAGTTCATAACCTTCGGCTAATGTGCCTAATTTATACGTAATGTGATTAGAAAAGTAACCTAACGCGAAAACATATGTTCACATGCTGTTAACTGAACTTGCAATTCTGTTGTATGTTGACATGCACATATACGAACTCTACATTTTGCAGCTGGAAACAAGAAGAATTCTGATTAGAATAGAATCACCATACCATCCACCCCAAGCATAAAGCCACACCATTGAAGATGTACAGTCTAGACGACTTCTGACCAGCAATGTCAAGATACCTGCACATATTCTAACAGTGATGAGCAAGTATTGGACCGAAGGAGATGGAAAAGGGAAAGAAAAAATTGATTCCATGTGTCAGCTGACCATCTTAGATTAACGAAGGAAGTAGTGCTCTCCGAAAAGAGAACCATCAGTATGTAAATCTGTGCTTTACCGCTCAAAAGAGATTGAAAATCGAGTACATAGAGAGTCCATGGTGCAAGACCTAACAAAAGAATTTCCCGTTTACATCAAGATTACTCATAGATATTATTTATATTTAAAAAAATAATACTTTTATAAATTTTAAAATTAAAAAAGTAAATATAAGTGTAGAGTGGACAAAAACTCGTTACCAGAAAACAGAGAGAGAAAAAATATTTATTAATTACCCAAAAATTTAAGTAAATACACCCCACAGCACCATTGATGAACCAAGAACCCTAAATCTTGTCTAGGAAGAACGATGCACAATTCCATATGGTTCTAATTTGTCCCAAACGCGAACAATAGGCAAGCGTGTATCTTACAATGAAAATAAAACAGTAGGCGAAAATTTTAATCAGAATTCATTACCAAGTCAAATAATCATTGCCAGGTCTGTTTGAAAGTATCTAATGGAAATCTGCATCATTTCAAAACAAAAGAATCAAATTAGATGTATTCCTCAATGTATATTATAAATAATGTTCTCAAAAGTGTAAAATTAATTGTTTTGACGTCCCAAAATAATGCTTCAAAGGAACATCTAGGTGATCTTCATTAAAACATCAGCATATCATAAAGATAAGGGAGACGGTGAATTTTCAGTCTTTGTTTTGCTGAGAAAATGAGCAACTTTTTGAACTTGAAGGAAATATTCTCTGTAGTACATGGCTAAGCATCAACAATCATTTGACGATAACAAGAAGTAAAAATCATTAAAATAACTATAGAATTACAAAGTAACTTCAGACTGTGTCGTTGGAACATAACATAGCCCCGGTATGGAGTCTGATAAAGTTCATGTTCTCTTAACGATCAACTCATCATCAGATTCGGCAAATAGATTTGACGCAAGCAAGAGATATTGAGAACCAGCTGCCGCAATAATGGCAAGAAAAGTAGAGATCCCCCTGCAATAACAAACCATCATTACTCTAGATATGAAAATATTGTATGTATACTGGGAAACTATAAGCATAGATGTAAATGGAAAAAAGTTAAAAATAAAAAATTCCTGGTTGTTCCATTCAAGTTTCACCTTGTTGTCGAGTTTGCTGTATCCCTTGAAGATTAGAGGGCTAACTTCACCTGTTAATTCATAAAACTTCAACAGAAAAATTGGACATATGCTGAACAGTCTTAAGATTTGCCGAATGCATTTTTCCATATAGCATAAATAGAAGGGTGAAAATATTTTTAAAAACTTGCATAAAAGGATGATATATGGGAACCAAATTTGCATATCCCTCAGCCACGAGGATGAATGTTGTCGTGGGATATTTAAAATAATTTTCATGAACGGATTTCATTTAATTTATGTTGAAATCATTTCAAGATTTTCTCATGTCAAACGTATTTTCT
>NW_019236949.1:0-2056 GCF_002742605.1 Olea europaea var. sylvestris
CGAAATCAGATTATACACAGTAGATTCATGATTTTCCCTGACTTGATCCATTTCAAACTTAAACCAACCGTATAAGCAAAATAAGAACAGTAAAAGCACAACCCACAATTTGATTTCATAACTTTTGAAAATCTGGGGAGTGGGAAGTGGGTCTCCTTTTGATCCATAGAAGATATACATAATCTCATATACACAGAAATGGAGTTTTTTTCTTGAGGGATTTTGATTCACAAATATATAAAACAAAAGGAAGCGCGTATGCCCAAAAATTCCGACTATTTACGTGAAAGATAAATAACCTAAAATTTCAGAATTCTTAAAACCTGATATTCTTAAAGATTCAACAATGGAGAGGCTCTGATACCAATTGATAGATTTTAGTCCAGATTTGAAAGGAACTAATTATCCAATTTCAATCCTTTCATCTCAATTGATTCATGTTGAAATCAAAGGGAACAAAATGAAAGCGGAAGCGTACCTTGATCCATAATTGTAATTGATTTTGTTCGGGTTATGATCTTCTAACTGTTACGTGATTTCCTTTGAAATTCTTGAAAAACTCTCTGTTGATGGGGATGCAGAGAATTTAGAAAATTTTTACGTACAGTTGGGGACCATGACCCCATGATAAATAACTGTAGGTAGTTATCATCTTTTGTTTGTTTTAAATTGACCCCTCATCAATTTAAAACAACCACCCGGTCTCTACACTTTAATCCCATAACACTTAATACCCATAAGCCCAAAATTAAACCCGATGAATTATTTTAATGGATTAAAACTTTAAGATAGCAACACACATTTTAATTTATATACATGTGTGGCCCTATATATGTTGGAATTTTCCAACAAAACAAGAAAACAAATTTCATGGAAAGAAATGCAACCAAATATTAAAGAAATTGAAAAATGGAATTCAAGCCCTATCAAACAGGGTCTTACTGTTTTTGGCCGTTCTTCTCCTTGTCAAGCCCTTAAATCCATTTTCAACTGAGCCTGTTGCCTAGATATATGGAGCCTTGGTCCAAGAGTAGAGTGGACTTAGGTGGAACAAAGTAGCCGGAGAGGGAGAACCAATAGCGGTTCAGGAATCAAATTATATGAAGGTATAGCCACATTTGGAAAAAATAAAATATTAATAATTAAAAGTTTTTCAAGTTAGTTTTTTAAGGGTAACTTTTTTAAGTTGAAGACAGTTTCTTAATCTAAATTATGAGAGAAAAAAAATTAATTATTGCTTTAAATCTAATGTAAAAATAAGAATAAAACAATTAAGTCATATTTATTTTGAAGATATCAGGGTTGTGCTCTTCTATGTATATTGATCTCAACGATCTTGTCAATGATCGTCGCTGCAATTGTATTTAATAAGAATTCATTAGGAGTTTTGAGATTTTTCCTCTTCAAAGAGTAACACATTAAAAGAAGGTAATTCTCATGTTTTGAGTAATGCTATTTACGGTCGCTCATTGTCATAGTCATCTTAAGTGGCATACATATGGCGGTTAGTAATTTAATACATTAATGTGATAATTTTTTATTATCTTATGTGATAAATCACTAAACGTCACATGTATGCTCCGTATGATGATTGCGATAGTGAGCGACTGTAAATAATATTATTCTCATGTTTTTAAAGCAACGTAATGACCTCAAAAAATGTCAACATAGACCTTAAAATTGTACACAACTTTTAACTTTTTTTCCATTATTTTGCCTAAGGGGTAATATCTATAAGCTCAGCCAAACATGCCCCTTCTACTTTCTCTCCCGCACAAACTCTCACTTGTTCCCCTTCTGACAGCTTTCTCCCACAGAGAGCACAATCATATTCATTTCCTTAGGGTTCTCTCTCTGCAGAGCACAATCATATTTATTCTCTAGGGTTTTTCTTGTATACACAATACAACTCCAGGATGGTGGGCCCACCACCCCAATCTCAGTCTCAGTCTCAGTCTCAATCTCAATCTCAATCTCAATCTCAATCTCAACCAGCAGCTGAAGAAGCATTAAAGAGAAACACGGATTGCGTTTACTTTCTTGCTTCCCCTTTAAC
>NW_019236950.1:0-2056 GCF_002742605.1 Olea europaea var. sylvestris
GGAGAGTATAGAAATTAAAAATAAACTCAAGGATTTGCACCAGGAGACGTGCGCATCCAATTCATAAATAGAACTTTTTTCGATTAGATGGAGAAGATAATTTGGTTCCTGGTGTACCGTTTTAGTTTCAACAATTATTTGCGACTCAAATACAGTATTTTTGTTTGTGCTATTCTATCTGTCGTGGAGACTTGAGATTTTTTAAGTGTTTGTTTTTTTGCTGTAATTTTCAGTCAATGAAAGCATTAAATCTGATATGCATCTTTCTACGTTTCTGAAAACTATGATGGTAGGTCTTGTTGTCTATCTGCTCCTTGTTGACGGACCCAAATCCCGATGATCCTCTCGTGCCAGAAATTGCTCATATGTACAAGACAGATAAGGCCAAGTACGAGTCCACCGCTCGCAGCTGGACACAGAAATATGCAATGGGATGATACTGAAAAATATGCCGTGTCTGAAAAACGCACAGTGACTGAAATTATCTCTATTATGCTTCTGCAAAAGAATAAATTGTCAATCTTTGATTGAGACTGGCTATGAACTTACTCTTAATTTCTCAATTTACATGTCAATATTATTAGGAAGTGAAGAACTGTAATGTAATGCACCTTCTTGTGTTCAAGAAGATGTCTTCTTCGATTGGGTAATTTTCTTAATTTTTAATGAATTTCACATTGTTTAATTTAATAGGCAAAAGGAGAGGTCCTATGTTTTGAATTTGTACTCTTTAAAAACACCCTCCTTACACCATTATTAATGGCATGTTTGAGAGAGATTTTGCTCCCGGGCTTCTTCAATGGCATGTAGAAGGGTTTCATGATAAAGTCATCTTGGGCAGCTTTCTTTAAGAGTTCTTCTAATTAGATAAAAGAAAATGCTGATCTACCAGGGTCAGTTTACTAGGCGTTTTACGGGCTCCTCTCAATGAGGTGGACCTCATGTCTTGACACTCTTGTATTAAAAAATTGCAACAAAAATGGTTGACCCACCAATTGGGTCACAGCCTGTAGAAGTCTTGTAAGGTCGGCCCTAGTAGTGTAGCATCACTCTTAGATAAAATACGTCCAAAATTATCCAAATGGACCTAAAAGTAATTTTTCCTCATAAGCGGTTCTTGACCATTTAGCACTTAGCTTCCGTTTGGTAGCAAATTTTCTTTCAAAAAAATCAATTTTTTTATTGTTATTTCACTATTTCAGACGTTACTTTTGATTTTTTTACTCACAGGTGAAACTTACTTTTCTCTCTTATGGTCAAAAAATCAATTTTTGTAATTATAATCAAACAAACTCTTAACGTGTGATGCACAGCCTCTCTTTGGGTGGCCAAATCTATGCCATGAGCCGGGTTATTCTAGATTACATTTCGCTTATTCGACTACACGATATTACGTGTCCACTCCCGAAGAAGGTTTAGTAGTAGGTGATTTTGATTTGTAAATTGAATTATATATAATTGTGGGAAGACTTTAGCACGCAAATAATTAAGACTTGGTTGACAAGCAATAGTTTTGTCCCGGTTCAGCCATCATCGCTAACGTGCCAGCCCCATGAGGTCTTCCTCCTTTGCTTTTTCTTCAAGTTAGTTGACAATCATTTCTCACCTTTCAACATCTCTAATGGCCGTCTTGGATTTATTTAAAATTTTGAAGTTGCTGTCTTTTTCCATTAATCAGTTTTCAATTTTACCCACTTATGAATTAGTCTTCGGGTCAATTCTTTTTAAGAGAAAAACATCTAGTCAAGAAGAGTGTAAGACGGGTGAATCATGAAAAATAATCGTACAATCATAATTTTTTATTATATTACTTGTAACGAGTTATAGATAATGAATCGTCTTGAATAACATAAAGAGACATACTTGTAACTCATGACGTATGTGAGAATATCTATATGCAAACTTGTACAATATTTTTAGAATGAATTATCGTACAAGATAAATTATATACCCCTTTATAAAATGAAAAGTATTAAATTAACATATAATTCTTAAACCGCGAGGTCTATCTCTTTCCTATTATAGTTTGCTGTGCTTATTTTGGTGAATTGTATGG
>NW_019236951.1:0-2056 GCF_002742605.1 Olea europaea var. sylvestris
AATCCCTCATTCGTCACGACGAAGTGGTGAGTTCAATCCAAAACGGTCGCTACATTTCCAAAAAGTTCTTATGATCCAAAAATTGACACCGTGTGCAAAAGTTACGCTCAATTCTTCATCCACCGACTCTCCAAGCATTTTAAATAATCAAGCGCTCATTCTTTCGAAGAATGGCCAAAATCCCTCATACGTCACAACGAAGTGGTGAGTTCAATCCAAAACGGTCGCTTCATTTCCAAAAGGTACTTATGGGCCCAAAACGGACACCGTGTGCAAAAGTTATGCTCAATTCTTCGTACGCAGACAATCCAGGCGTTCCAAATATGCAAGTGCTCATTCTTTTGAAAAATTGCCGCAATCCCTCATACATTACGACGAAGTGGTGAGTGCAATCCAAAACGGTCGCCACATTTCCAAAAAGTTCTTATGGGCCCAAAACAGACACCATGTGCAAAAGTTACGCTCAATTCTTCGTCCGCCGACTCTCCAAGCATTCTAAATATACAAGCGCTCATTCTTTCGAAGAATGGCCAAAATCCCTTGTACGTCACGACGAAGTGGTGAGTTCAATCCCAAACGGTCGCTACATTTCGAAAAAGTACTTTTGGGCCCAAAATAGACACCGTGTGCAAAAGTTGCGCTCAATTCTTCGTACGCCGACAATCCAAGCATTCCGAATATGCTAGTGCTCATTCCTTCGAAAAATGGCCAAAATCCCTCATACGTCACGACGAAGTGGTGAGTTCAATCCAAAACGGTCGCTACATTTCGAAAAAGTTCTTATGAGCCCAAAACAGACACCGTGTGCAAAAGTTACGCTCAATTCTTCGTACGTCGACAATCCAAGCATTCCAAATATGCCAGTGCTCATTCCTTCGAAAAATGGCCGAAATCCCTCATACGTCACGACGAAGTGGTGAGTTCAATCCAAAACGGTCGCTACATCTCCAAAAAGTTCTTATGGGCCTAAAGCGGACACCGTGTGCAAAAGTTACGCTCAATTCTTCGTCTGCCGACTCTCCAAGTATTCTAAATATACAAGCGCTCATTCTTTTGAAGAATGGTCAAAATTCCTCGTACATCACGATGAAGTGGTGATTTCAATCCAAAACGGTCGCTACATTTCTAAAATGTACTTATGGGCCCAAAACGGACACCGTGCGCGAAAGTTACGCTCAATTCTTAGTTCGCTGACTCTCCAAGCGTTCTAAATATGCAAGTGCTTATTCTTTCAAAAAATGGCCGAAATCTCTCATACGTCATGATGAAGTGGTGAGTTCAATCTAAAACAGTCGCTACATTTCCAAAAAGTACTTATGGGCCCAAAGCGGACACCGTGTGCAAAAGTTACGCTCAATTCTTCGTCCGCCGACTCTCCAAGCATTCTAAGTATACAAGCGCTCATTCTTTTGAAGAATGGCCGAAATCTCTCATACGTCATGATGAAGTGGTGAGTTCAATCTAAAACAGTCGCTACATTTCCAAAAAGTTCTTATGGGCCCAAAACGGACACCGTGTGCAAAAGTTACGCTCAATTCTTAGTCCGCTGACTCTCCAAGCGTTCTAAATATGCAAGTGCTTATTCTTTCAAAAAATGGCCGAAATCTCTCATACATCAAGACGAAGTGGTGCGTTCAATCCGAAACGGTTGCTACATTTCCAAAAAGTTCTTATGCGCCCAAAACGGACACCGTGCGCAAAAGTTACGCTCAATTCTTAGTCCACCGACTATCCAAGCGTTCTAAATATGCAAATGCTCATTCTTTCGAAAAATCGACAAAATTCCTCGTACGTCATGATGAAGTGGTGAGTTCAATCATAAATCATCGCTACATTTTCAAAAAGTACTTATGGGTCCAAAGCGGACACCGTGTGCAAAAGTTACGCTCAATTCTTCGTCCGCCGACTCTCCAAGCGCTCTAAATAAACAAGCGCTCATCCTTTCGAAGAATGGCCAAAATCCCTCGTACGTAACGATGAAGTGGTGAGTTCAATCTAAAACGATCGCTACATTTCCAAAAAGTACTTATGGGCCAAAAACGGACACTGTGTGCAA
>NW_019236952.1:0-2056 GCF_002742605.1 Olea europaea var. sylvestris
ACGAAATTGCCCCCGGTGCGATTTTTGTTTCCGATCAATCGGTCAAATTTTGTCCGATTTCGACACCGTCGCGAAAAATGACGGAATTACGCTCGGCGCGATTTTTGTTTCCGATCAATTGGTCAAATTTTGGCCGATTCCGACACCGTCGCGAAAAATGACGAAATTGCCCCCGACGCGATTTTTGTTTCAGACGAATCAGTCAAATTTTAGCCGATTCCGACACAATCGCGAAAAATGACGGAATTACCCCCGACGCGATTTTAGTTTTCGATCAATCAGTCAAATTTTGGCCGATTCCGACTCCGTCGTGAAAAATGACGAAATTGCCCCCGGCGCGATTTTTGTTTCTGATCAATCCGTCAAATTTTAGCCCATTCCGACACCGTCGCAAAAAATGACGAAATTGCCCCCGGTGCGATTTTTGTTTCCGATCAATCGGTCAAATTTTGTCCGATTTCGACACCGTCGCGAAAAATGACGGAATTACGCTCGGCGCGATTTTTGTTTCCGATCAATTGGTCAAATTTTGGCCGATTCCGACACCGTCGTGAAAAATGACGAAATTGCCCCCGGCGCGATTTTTGTTTCCGATCAATCAGTCGAATTTTGGCCGATTCCGACACCGTCGCGAAAAATGACGAAATTGCCCCCGACGCGATTTTTGTTTCAGACGAATCAGTCAAATTTTAGCCGATTCCGACACAATCGCGAAAAATGACGGAATTACCCCCGACGCGATTTTAGTTTTCGATCAATCAGTCAAATTTTGGCCGATTCCGACACCGTCGTGAAAAATGACGAAATTGCCCCCGGCGCGATTTTTGTTTCTGATCAATCCGTCAAAATTTAGCCGATTTTGACACGGTCGCAAAAAATGACGAAATTGCCTCGGCGTGATTTTTGTTTCCGATTGATCGGTCAAATTTTAGCTGATTTCGACAACGTCGTGAAAAATGACGAAATTGCCCCCGGCGCGATTTTTGCTTCCGATCAATCGGTCAAATTTTAGCCGACTCCGACACCGTAGCGAAAAATGAAGAAATTGTCCTCGGCGCGATTTTTGTTTCCGATCAATCAGTCAAGTTTTAGCCTATTCCGACAACGTCGCGAAAAATGACGAAATTGTCCCAGACGCGATTTTTGTATCCGATCAATCTGTCAAATTTTAGCCAATTCAAACACCGTCGCGAAAAATGACGATATCTCCCGGCGCGATTTTTGTTTCCGATCAATCTGTAAAATTTTTACCCATTCCGACACCGTCGCAAAAAATGACGAAATTGCCCCCGGTGCCATTTTTGTTTCCGATCAATCGGTCAAATTTTGTACGATTTCGACACCGTCGCGAAAAATGACGAAATTGCGCTCGGCGCGATTTTTGTTTTCGATCAATTGGTCAAATTTTGGCCGATTCCGACACCGTCACGAAAAATGACGAAATTGCCCCCGGCGCGATTTTTGTTTCTGATCAATCCGTCAAATTTTAGCCCATTCCGACACCGTCGCAAAAAATGACGAAATTGCCCACGGCGCGATTTTTGTTTCCGATCAAACGGTAAAATTTTAGCTGATTCCGACACCGTCGCGAAAAATGACGAAATTGCCCCCGGCACAATTTTTGTTTTCGATTAATCCGTCGAATTTTAGTCGATTCCGACACCGTCGCAAAAAATGACGAAATTGCCCCCGGCGCAATTTTTGTTTCCGATCAAACGTTCAAATTTTAGCCGATTTCGACACCGTCGAAAAAAATGACGAAATTGCCCACGACGCGATTTTTGTTTCCGATCAATCAGTCGAATTTTGGCCGATTCCGACACCGTCGCGAGAAATGACGAAATTGCCCCCGGCGCGATTTTTGTTTCCGACGAATCTGTCAAATTTTAACCGATTCCGACGCCATCGAGAAAAAAGACGAAATTGCCCCCGGCGTGATTTTTGTTTCCGATCTATCTGTAAAATTTTCGCCGATTCCGACTCCGTCGCGAAAAATGACGAAATTGCCTCGGCGCGATTTTTGTTTCCGATCAATCTGTAAAATCTTCGTCCATTC
>NW_019236953.1:0-2056 GCF_002742605.1 Olea europaea var. sylvestris
CCACTATCTTCTTGTAAACACACAATTCGTTTTCAAATTTGATAAAATCAAACACTTTGACTTTTCATCAAATCTAAGATTTCTGCTTCAAGAGACTTCTCTTAACCTATAGTCACGATATGCAACTGTTGCAAACAAAACCCGAATGGACTTAAGCAAGGCTATAGGAGAAATATTTCACCAAGGTCAACATTTAACCTTTGATTCTAGCATTGCTTTGTATATATGGATATTCATATCCATATTGACCTTTTCTTTTGTAAACTATTTACAAAAGCTTATGGGCTTTATTCCATTAGGAGGCTTGACCAAGGTCCAAACCTTGTTCACTTGCGTCGAGTTTCATCTCGAGTTTCATGGCCTCTTGCTGTCTCTTTTAAGTCAACACTTGACTTTATTTTATTGCAACTAGCAGGTTCATTATCCTAGATCACTGATTAATGATTCGCACCTTCTTGAAGGTCGAATGAGCCTACTAGATTCACATAGAGCTGTCATGTCCTCAAGAGTCTTTACTTCCTGATCCAAAGTATGTCCCACATCAGATATGGGATCAAACTCAGATTTATCTACTTGGTTAACTATATCTGTGGACTTTTGAACTCTTTCAAAATTCTATTTTACTCCCACTGTCCTCTCCTAGAGTAAACATTTTCTCTAAGAAGACGATATATCATGAGACGAAGACTTTCTTCATGATAATAGAATTTATATTCAATTGTCTCCTTTGAATATCTCACAAATATGTATTTATCGGATTTAGTCTTAAACTTATCCGATTTAAGGCGCTTCAAATAAGCGTCATTGCCCCAATCTTTCATATAAGATAAATTGGGACTATCATCTTTCCATAACTCGTATGGAGTTCTGTTAACCAATTTAGATGAGACATGGTTTAGTGTGTTGCACACTGCAATTAATGCATGACTCCAAAACAATTTTGAGAGATTTGCATGGTTTGTTATTAATCGCATTATATCTAATAATTAACGATTCCTCCTTTTAGATACACCACATTGCTGCAGTATATATGAAGGAGTCCACTGCAAGAGAATCTCATTCTCTCTTAAATAATCTAGATTCTATCTTTAAGATACTCTCACTTTATCGAATCTTAATGTGAAGGTATATTTACCTATTTGTTTCTCTAATTCTAGTGCGAATCCCTTGAACTTTTCAAGAGTTTCATGTTTGAGTTTTCATCATGTATACTTGATCATTGATGAAATAAGAGAAACATTATCTGACATTGATTGACATGAATCCATATGCATCACTATGCATTAGACCAGTAATTATGCTGACCTTTCTTCTTTTTAAGTAAAAGAAGATTTGGTCATTGTGCCAGACATGCATAATTTATATTTGTCAAAATGAATTAATCCCAAGTATACATCTTTATGTAACTTTGGAATTATATTTCATCTAAATGACAAAGTCTGTCATGCCAGATTTTGGTAATAATTAGATTATAGTATTTATGCCTTATAATTTCTATACTTATTATAGAATCTTTAGTATTTAAGAATATAAATGTCGTTTTATAATTTACCATAGCTATTAGGATCTTTAACAAGATAAACAAGAACAACAATTGTCCTTAACATTAAAATAGTTCATGTCTGAACATGAAATTCATTTTAATGTTCCAGCTATGGTTGGCATAAAACGACATTTCAATACTAAACCAAAAGGCAATGGTAAGAAGTATATTCATACAGGTAATGTAGCAACCTTTGCTCATCTCCAACGTGTATGTCAACTTCTCCCTTTCGCAGTGGTCTACTTCTTTTTAGTTTCTCCATATTTGTATAAATACGATATTTACACCTGATATCATATACCTAAGAAACTCGTGAAGTAGACGTAAGCCATATAATATTCCTTCCAATGACCTTTCATTCTATAATGAGACCAAGGGTCATTAGATTTGGTATTTGTCCTTTCGCTTCTACCGTCTTAACCATATTGGATGCTTTCACAAAGCCCCTTTAGACTTCCTCTTAATATCTTTAAAGGAATCAATGGTTTGCCCACTACCAACTTCGATAAAGGG
>NW_019236954.1:0-2056 GCF_002742605.1 Olea europaea var. sylvestris
GTCCCATTCGAAGAGGCATTTTGTGTCAAGCTTTACTCTAGGTCTTTTAAGTTAAGGAAAGCCCGTTATTTATATAAAAAAAATAAAAAAATCATAATAATGTTATCAATCTCACATTTTGTAAACAAATTTTGCTCGACTATTCTAAAAACATAACAAGAGTTTGTTTAACACCTCTACTTCTTCTATACCTTTTCAATTATAGATTCACATTGAGATGGGATAAGGGATCGCCTCTATTATAGAGATTTGAATAAGAATGGGGTTGACAATTACAAATAAGGGATTTTAGGGTTCGAAAGATGATTAAGGGTGACTGAGAAAAAGAGTAATGGTGTTTGACACCAATTTAGTTTGTAGCGGGAATCAACTTTCATCTGTCATCTAAATATCAAAAAAATTACATTCAAATTCAAGGCTGAAATAATGCTCGTAAATCCAAAATCTTCAGTTCTTAAACCCTAAAATGTAAAAAGTCAAACCCTTAAATTGACTGGATTTTATTTTTGAAATTTGATTCTATTTCCACATTTTGCCCTTGTTTGCCCCTCATTAAATTAAATTTTATCTCTCTCTCTCTTGCTCTCTTATTCTCAATCGCACAATTTTTCATAACATAATATTATATTTAAATTGAAAACTTTTTCTTCTTTTTCAACGATCCATTCTTAAGAAAAAAAAATACTACTCCACCCATTATAATTTAAAATAATGGGTGCCAAACGTGCGCTCTGTTTCAATAAAATTGATAGAAAGGAAATTGCGGACCTACATAGAGTAATTGGAACAACCATGGTGAGTATTCGTCAGTCAGACAAAATTATCAACGGGCAGTGGTAATCCGACAAGAATAAAGAGTATGTACAATACTTGTGAGGGGCTCTTTCTACTAAGCCTGCTTGGGCTCAATTTTTTTAAAATTGATTTTTTTTAAAAAAAAAATCAATTTTGATTATACATTCTTTTATAAAATAATAATACACGTAAAGTTAAAACTTTTTATTTTAACCATACATTCTTTAAAAAATCACTATTTTAGAATATATTTTTATTCTCAAATTTTCATTAAAATGGAGTCAAAACAAGGGCCAAATTAGCCCAAAAGTGAGCTTTTTTTTCTTTGCAATCTTTTTATACAAGTGTGAAATGAAAATTATGACAATTGATATATCTTCTTCTTTTCTTATTATTCTTATTATTATTTTTATTTTTATTTTTATTTTTATTTTCATTTTTATTTTTATTTTTTGATGAAAAGTCTCTTTCCCATTTCAGTAATTACACAAATGATAAAATCTCAATAAGTCCTTAACAATCATCATTTAAAAATAAAAAATAAAAAACGATCCACTCAATAATAAGATTAACAAATTTGGCGCTGTCAAATTAAGCATATATAGTCCTTTTTTTTTCACCCTGGTTCTTCTATATCCTCATAAAGCGCAAAAAATAAAAAATAAAAATGAAATTTTAATTTACCCCTTATTTGATTCAGCCAAAAATTTGATTTGAAATTCAAATCAAAATCAATAATTAATTTTAACAATAAATTTTATGAGATTCACAACTCTTCAATCACACATTTGGAATGACCAAAAAATTCGTTCAATCTAATACTCACTTCGGAGCGATTATTAGTGCCCAATCAAATATATGGGATAGGACGAGACGAGGATCATTGTCTTGAGGAGGCGAGTATGGTACAAGGACGAAAAACATGTTACCCATCATTTTACCCTCCTCGTTTAAAGTTAATTTGAAATTTAAATTTTTTATCAAACAAAAAGAAAAAAAATTATAATCATTTTTAAAAATAATATGAGCTATTCCTTACAAATTAGCGGGAAAAAAGTAATAATATTCACTAACTAAAGATATAGAAAAAATAAAATTAAAGTAGAAAATGAAATTTAAAAAAACCAAAAAAAAAAAAAGAAATATGCGGGGTGCCTTTTGCCCTACCTGATCCGACGCCGTCCCAATTATAAGAGTGGAGCATGTAACAAAAATATTTGACGGCACAAGAGAGAGGAATAATTGACCAGTCACATATCCG
>NW_019236955.1:0-2056 GCF_002742605.1 Olea europaea var. sylvestris
ATAGTCATTTTTCGCGACTGTGTCAGAATGGTCTGAAATTTGGCAGGTTGATCGGAAATAAAAATCGCGCCGGGGGCAATTTCTTCATTTTTTGCAATGGTGTCCGAATGGGCTCAAATTTGATAGGTTGATCTGGAGCATAAACCGCGCCAGGGGCAATTTCGTCATTTTTCCCGTCTGTGTCGGAATTGGCTAAAATTTGATAGGTTGATCGGAAACATAAATCGCGCCGGGGGCAATCTCGTCATTTTTCTCGACGGTGTCGGAATGGGCTAAAATTTGACAGGTTGATCGGAACCAAAAAGGGCGTCGGGCCAATTTCGTCATTTTTTGCAATGGTGTGGGAATGGGCTCAACTTTGACAGGTTGATCGGGAACAAAAATCGCGCCAGGGGCAATTTCGTAATTTTTCGCGACGGTGTCGGAATGCACAAAAATTTGACAGGTTGATCGAAAACAAAAACCCCGCTGGACCAATTTCGTCATTTTTTGCAATGGCGTCGGAATGGGCTTAAATTTGACAGGTTGATCGGGAACAAAAACCTTGCCGGGGGCAATTTCGTCATTTTTCGCGACGGTGTCGGAATGTGCTAAAATTTGACAGGTTGATCGGAAACAAAAATCGTGCTTGGGGCAATATTGTAATTTTTCGCGACTGTGTCAGAATGGGTTGAAATTTGGCAGGTTGATCTGAAATAAAAATCGCGCCGGGGACAATATCGTCATTTTTCGCGACGGCGTCGGAATGGGCTGAAATTTGGCAGGTTGATCGGAAATAAAAATCACGCCGAGGGCAATTTCGTCATTTTTCACGACTGCGTCGGAATTGGCTAAAATTTGACTGGTATCCGAAACAAAAACCGCGCCAAGGGCAATTACGTCATTTTTCACGACAGTGTCGGAATGGGCAAAAATTTGACAGGTTGATCGGAAATGTAAACGGCGCCGGGGGCAATTTCGTCATTTTTTACAGTGGAGTCTGAAAGGGCACAAATTTGACAGGGTGATCGGGAACAAAAATCGCACCGGGGCAATTTTGTCATTTTTCGCGACTGTGTTGGAATTGACTAAAATTTGATAGGTTGATCGGAAACAAAAATCGCGCTGGGGGCAATTTCGTCATTTTTCGCAATCGTGTCGGAATGTGTTCAAATTGACAGGTTGATCGGGAACAGAAATCTCGTCGGGGGCAATTTCGTCATTTTTCGCGGCTTTGTTGGAATGGGCAATAATTTTACAAGTTGATCGGAAACAGAAACCCCGTCGAGCCAATTTCGTCATTTTTTGCAATGGTGTCGGAATGAGCTTCAATTTGGCAGGTTGATCGGAAATAAAAATCACGCCGGGGGCAATTTCGTCATTTTTAGCGACTGTGTCGGAATTGGCTAAAATTTGACTGGTTGATCGGAAACAAAAATCGCGCCGGGGGCAATCTCGTCATTTCTCGCGATTGTGTCAGAATGGGCTAAAATTCGACAGGTTGATCGGAAACAAAAACCCCGCCGGGCCAATTTCGTCATTTTTTACAATGGTGTCGGAATGGGCTCAAATTTGACAGGTTGATTGGGAACAAAAACCGCGCCAGGGGCAATAACGTCATTTTTTACGACGGTGTCGGAATGGGCTCAAATTTGACAGGTTGATCGGGAATAAAAACCTCGCCGGGGGCAATTTCGTCATTTTTCGCGACGGGGTCGGAATGGCGAAAAATTTGACAGGTTGATCGGGAATAAAAACCTCGCCGGGGGCAATTTCGTCATTTTTCGCGACGGGGTCGGAATGGCGAAAAATTTGACAGGTTGATCGGAAACAAAAACCCCGCCAGGCCAATTTCGTCATTTTTTGCAATGGTGTCGGAATGGGCTTAAATTTGACGGGTTGATCGGGAATAAAAACCTCGCCGGGGGCAATTTCGTCATTTTTCGCGACGGTGTCGGAATGTGCTAAAATTTGATAGGTTGATCAGAAACAAAAGTCGTGCCGGGGGCAATGTAGTCATTTTTCGCGACTGTTTCAGGATGGGCTGAAATTTGACAGGTTGATCGGAACCAAAAAC
>NW_019236956.1:0-2056 GCF_002742605.1 Olea europaea var. sylvestris
AAACGTCTAAGAACAAATCATCTACCCAAACGGCGTCACACATGTCATGTCGAATTGTGCATGTAGTGTTGAACTATAAAAAAATGTTACTAAAAATATTTTGAATGTGCGAAAATACGTGCGACAATGAGATATGAATGTTCGATAGACATGTTATTTCGAAACGCACGTGCAATGTTGTCAGTGCTCATAGTTATGTGTCGAAACACTGTCACCGAAACCTGTATCGACAGATGACTGCACTCGTCTGGTAGGACGGTTCATCTGTCATCTGTCGAGAATGCCTGCAGCTAACTGTCGGAAACGACAGTTTTCAACAGACACATGTGATACGTATGCATGGTGCCCCAACACACAAATTGGTACATAACAGCGGAAATCCAGTCATCACAGTTGAAAAACAATTACAAGTGAAAACAAACACCCTCTAAATCCCTTTCTATAGGATGTCTCATTACACTGTCGTGTTGCAAATGTAGCATATGAGTTCTATGGTACATGTTGCAAAAGGGTTCACATCATAAGTAGAATTCATCTAATAATCATTTACAAACGTCTAAAAAAAACTAATCTGTGAATACCGTTGAAGAGTATAACAACCTAAGCACAAAATGATGGGTTGAAAATAAAATTAGGGAACCAAACATGTACCCTATGAATGTAAACAATTTGAAAAAACATATGTCTGCATGTCCATGTCCACAAACATTGTCTTAACTAACAACATTTTAAATCGAAAATCCTTTATATCAAACCCAAAATTAATCGGGCACGGCCTCAGTTTTCACATTTCTCACCCACTACCATTGCCAACCACCCACTGTCCACAAAAAAATATTTTCATTACATCAACCAACAACCCAATGCGAGATATCGTATATCATGTAAATAATTACCACGACAAATATTTCTCCTTCACACAAAATGAGTATCAAATACTACTACTAAACAACCAACAGCAACCAACACACGAGTCAAAATTGAAATTTGGGACCGAAGAAAATTAAATAAAAAACCTAATTCATATTAACAAACAACAAAATTTGACGTTTACATTAATATAACACCTTCAAAAACTTAAATAAATAAACCCAATGATTCAATAAGAATAAATAAGCTCTGCATTCCACGCAAAATTAATTCCAAAAGATAAATTCAAAAAATGGAATACCTTTTGCGCAATATTGATTCGCAATTGCACAGAAGATGAGATCCAAAAGGCGGTGACCGATTCCTCCAACGCTTCCAATATCGTCACTGGCCGGAAGCAGGAGAGATTTCTATCACGGAGAGGAGTTAGCCAGCGATTGATGTAGTGAGAGAGAGTAGTGTAGATCCTATGATTTTAGGAGCATAAGGCGAACTCCACAAATTAGGCCCCTATTTAATCCCCATTAAATTAAATTACATTATATTCTATTTTTCTCTCTCCTATTTTCAACCATACAATCTTCCATAAAATAATATTACACGTAAATCGAAAAATTTTCCTTCTTTTTCAACCACTCATTTTTCTAAAAAATATTATCCCCCCTTTTCATTTTCAGGTAATGGGGATCAAACAGGGGCTAGGCCCCCTCCAAAAAATTTGTATCGTACATTCAAAATTTATAAGAGTATTTCAAACATTTCCTATATGTTAATAAATAAGCAAACACGAGTCCTTGCTTACCTAACAAGTAGGACTTGAGCAAAAATTATGAAATGACACAATTCAACACTTTGAGAATTTCATCATCACAACTTACAATCCTAAAATCAAAAATTTATTGTCAAAGCTAATTTGAAAGACAAGTACAAAGATGAAACTGCATGAAGCAAATCGAGGCCAAACAAGATGCAGTAAAAGAAAAGAGACTGCACTAAATGTTAGATATAATCCCCTCTAAATGCTCAACTAGTAATTCAGTTTCAATTTAACATTTTCCTTATCACTCATTAACTAATCATACAGTTTGAACATGCTATTGGATGTGATTGCAATGTCTGTCTTGTATGAAAACAAGATAAAGTTTAGGCTTTGAATAATGAAAAGTCTAACATATAACTTCCGAAA
>NW_019236957.1:0-1049 GCF_002742605.1 Olea europaea var. sylvestris
TCCCAGAGCTCCTTAGCAGACTTCTTTACCACATATACGTGATACAGAGAATTCTGTAGGCCATCCAAGACATAGTTACGGCACAAAAAATCAGCACTTTTCCAAGCGTCCCAAGCTGCACGCCTATGCACATTAGTGTTATTTTCAGCCACGATAGGGGCATCCTCAGTGAGAAAACGTGTAAGGTCCAACGTAGTGAGATAGAAAACTATCTTATTTTGCCATGTCTTAAAATCAGTACCAGCAAACTGATCCGATCGAATTGCATGATTCATCGGAAATGGAGACGGAAACGATGGCAAAGGTGCCGAAGCTGCAGCCCTAGGCACTGGTAAAGGCATTGTGCTAAACTAGATTGCCGTGGCCGCATCTGAAGGCAAAGTTGGGTTCACTCCAACATGAGGAATCCCGCCTCCAATTATCCCGTCAATGGGACAAATGTCAGTCGTGGTCTCCATAGGGTTAACAACGGTCATTGCAGGACTTAGTACACCGGTACCAACAGTGTTGTTTCCGTTGTTCATATCATTATTTTCATGTGACGTTATTGAACCGGAACAAGCAACAAATAATTTAGAATAATTATATGTTTGTAAAGTTGTATATAAATTCGAGATCAAGTTATCTATTCAGAAAATAAAACTGCCGCGTTGAAGAACAGATTATTTTGTCAAATTATTAACAATTTAACAATCATTTAAAATGAATTAGAAATCATGCAAAAACCATGAACTGGAAAAATTGACAAAAAATAATGAATAAAATTTGATTTACTAAAGTCAATTCGATTTAAGTTTGCAGGTAAATATTAGAGAATCAAATCAAATCGAAGGCCTGTGTATTCACAGTTTCCTTAAATCGAATTCGTCACCTCACCAGAGTGCAAGAGGTTTTGATCGGTATTCGATTCCCAGGATACAATCGGCTGTCGGTTCACGCTGCACTATGTTAACCGCATTCGAACTAGCTGTGATATACTCTATCTCACAAAGAAATTATAAGTACAAGAAAGAACTTGAAAGTGAGAAAAAGAATATTGTTGCTTAGAG
>NW_019236957.1:1974-39766 GCF_002742605.1 Olea europaea var. sylvestris
TCTTAATACAAATTTCCTTCGTTGCACCGATGCTAACGGGATTATTGGACGTCCGTCTTTCAGGATACCACGCTTGTTTCAAAATTGGTACTGCACTATATGAATCTTATTGATTGACTTAAAATGTCAGCAATATTATTCTCGGACGGTTTAGACATTAGCTAAAATGCTCAGGCGGAATTATTTTTGAAAATAATTCAAATGGAAATTTATTTTACCAAAATAAAAATAATAGATTTTTGGAAGAGAAAATATGGAACTAGGGGTCCCCATATATAGATCTTCAAGTGACTTTTTGAAATGGTTGCATTTTTTACGTAAATTAAAATGGTTCATTAGATCACACATTTTCATATTTAGTGGTATAGATCGCACCCTATCAAAAAGTCATAACTTTTCATCATGTACCTTTAATAATCACACCCAGTTCAAAAAATAATACTATTTTGTCTCACTGGGATTATAATACTCGTCTATGTGGCGCTAATATGTCATTAAATGATATGTTAATTGAAATAAGTCATTTAATTTCACATCAATCGTTTAATGTCACATTTGCGCCACATAGACAGGTGTTATAACTTTAGTGGGCTAAGTGGCATTATTCCAATTCAAAACATTATGACTTTGTATATGCATCCTTTGCATTTGAAAAGTCACGACTAATCCACTTCATTAATGTAAATGCCACTGTCATCTCCAACGTAGATATTAGAACCTACATTATTCAATTTATTAAATGAAGTTTTGGACATTTGCATAGGAACTAGTCAATAAATTTAATGATAATGTAGATAAGCAAAAGTTGTTATAAATGGAGAGAAAAATTGCAACATTTAGTTCCAAAATCTCAGTACTCTTAAGAACTTGGTTTTTAGCCTTTTAAATTTTTTACTGAAGTAATTTATATACTCGGGATAATGGTCGTCGCTAGTGCAGGGTAGCATATGGGGTGAAGAAGATGAATATACTCGGGATAATGGTCGTCGCTAGTGCAGGGTAGCATATGGGGTGAAGAAGATGAATATACTCGGGATAATGGTCGTCGCTAGTGCAGGGTAGCATATGGGGTGAAGAAGATGAATATACTCGGGATAATGGTCGTCGCTAGTGCAGGGTAGCATATGGGGTGAAGAAGATGAATATACTCGGGATAATGGTCGTCGCTAGTGCAGGGTAGCATATGGGGTGAAGAAGATGAATTGATATATATATATATATATATATATATATAGTTAAAAAAAAAAAAGGAGAGAGAGAGAGAGAAAATTGAATGAATTACTGAGTACTCTTGTTTGGAATGAAATGATTTTACAATTTATGTAGCAAAGGATGATTATTCATCACCATGTTCTTGAAATTTGAAGCAGTCATCGCTTTTCTTGCTTAGCATGATCTAGACCGTCGAACTTGGCCCTCTTGTATCTTTGGCTCGATTCAAAATTCTCAACTTTCATAGTAGAATCTTAATTTTACGTTTTTAAAATCAGCTTAACTACCTTATTAATTGATCGATCGACTAGACTTGATTAATCCCAATAAACTGAAGTCCTCTTTATAAACATGCGGTTTTGCAATCTAAGCCAAACCTATTGACCTTTGCATACAAGGATGGATCTCCCCAAGGATAAAGTCACCATGATTTTGTAACTTTTTCTAACGAAATTTGATAAGAGCTGTCAATTCTGAACTTTTCACAGCAACGTGAAAATCAATTTCAATTGGAACCGATGTGCATGTCCTTTTTATGTATTTTTTTCAAGATTCAACCCGATCCATATTTTGCAGCATGCAGTCCACCAAACCAAGTGATTCAGTGACTGAAAAGTGAAAATAATATTGGAGGTTTGTCTCTCTAATCCAAAATGTCCATGACTTCACATGACTAGATTGAGTTGAATTTCATTATACACCTAGCCCCATTTGGTCCCCATTAATTTTCATTTCATTCCATTTTTCTCTCTCCTATTTTCAATTACATTATTTTCTATAAAATAATATTACACGTAAATAAAAAACTTTTCCTGCCTTTTTAACCACTCATTTTTCAAAAAAACATTATTCCACCCATTTTTATTTCTACAAAATGGGACCAAACATGGGCTTAATTATCTAATCTTTATAAACTTCTATAAAAGAAGAAAAATAATTAGAGCAATGGTATTCAACTCTAATAATACTTAGCATCAGTCTAAATGTTAACTAGATGACATTAAACAATAGAGTTATTTAAATGTAAAGTCAGATAATCCATTTAATTGGACCTATAAAGTGTGACAAACTAAAAGAGTGTTTTAGTATTAGAAAATTATTCAAAAATTTAACATGAGATATTTTGACAATAGTGTGGTGAAACAACTAAATACTTTAAGGGAGTGTATTCGATTGAGATTTTTAAAGATTTCTTTGGATTTTAAAATTTTAGAGATATTCAATGTAGACTTTTTATACTTTCTAAAAATATTGATATATTTAATTGTGAACTTTTTGAAAGTCTTTAAAAGTATTGTATTATTTAATTAAAACTTTTTAAAAGTTTCTATAAGCTATGGAGTATTTAAAATGTCAATGACTTTTAATTTTTTTTTATAAAAATCAATATGGTACTGATTTTTAAGCGAGTAGTACAAAAACAAAATCTCAAAATTTGTTTCTCATTCACCCCAAAATTTTGAGACTTTTACGAAAAAAAAAATATTAGTATGTTTTTTTGTCCTTTCAATATATTTCTTTTCTCTTCCATTCTTCGAACAACCATATTTAAGCATTTCTCTTCTACTTATTATATTTGTTCTATTTTCCTTCTCTCTAGCTCTTTTTTATTATTCCTTCCCATTAAATGATTAATTTTTTTTCCTTTTTTTAATCCAATATTTCTTGTAAAAAAATAATTTATAATTAAATTTTATAAGATTTTATATATAAAAAAATTAATTTTGTTATTAGACCTAAATATATTGATTAATTGTTTACTTTTAATGTCGACATATTGATAATAGTGAACATTATATTATTTTATTTCTTTTATCAAAAAATAATAAAAAATATATATATAAGTATCTTTTATTAAATGAAAGGGGGAGGGAGTTTGAAGCTCCACCCGCACCTGCACCTCCACTTTCTATGTTTGAATTTTCAATGTTACACTAAATTCATGTGAATTCTATTTTAAATAAAAGTTTTCAAAAGTTAAATGAATTTTATACAAGTTTTAATATGAAAATTTATAGAAATTCATTAAAGACTTCCATTAATTTCATTCAAATCCATCAAAGTCCACGTGTTCGACAAAAAATTTCAATTAAAAGAAGTCTCTAAATAAAAGCTTCTAAAATGTCAATGGAATACGGCCCATAAATGTGACGTCGTTAGTTCCACATTAATTGTTTTATTTATCCACCCAAGTTCTCATCATTCTCTATAGGGGACAAAAGATTGACAACTGAATTTGGCGTGGGGGCTGCTAGCGATATTTACAAATAGTGCAGTAATGGATTTGATTTTAATTCGATCCAAATTCGATGAAATTAATGGGAGATGGATTTAGGGTTTCAATCTGATAATTTGATTAAGATCCGAATTCGATAATCCGTTAACTACCTGGAGAAAATATGGATATAGGTCGATCCGATCCTATTTATTATAATAATATAATATATTTTATATATTATATCATAATCTAGTAAACATAATTTTTTTCCATTTTGAAAATTATATTATGTTTTCACATAATTTTCAAATAATAAATAATATTAGACAATAGTATAATATTGTTAATTGAAATATTTGAAGAGATTTAATTTTTTTATTAATTAAAATAAAATAAAAATAACTGTAGTAGTTTTTTTATAACATCAAAAACTAATAATTAATATGTCCAAAAATTATTTACATTGTTTAAATTGATATTATTTGTGATTATAATCTTGTTGAGATTATGATTTTTAATGAAAATAATAAAATAAACTAGTAACACTTAGAATTGACAATTGCCTAGTATCTCACATTGAAATATTACTAAAATGTTAGAAAATGAGTATCCTTTAAAAAGTTAGTAACCCACATTGGAATATTACTAAAACATTCCAAGAAAAATCTCTTTAAAAAAGGAGCTAAAGGAGTATCACTTGAATAGAAAATTGATTTTGGCATTTTAGTATAATAGGTGAGCCCATCAAGATAGTTAAAATATTTCTTGGGAAAAAAATCATATTACCCGAAAAAATGGTGGAAAATAATATTTTTTTCAAATTCAAATCGGATTATTGGATCGGATATCCGATAACATATCAAATCGAATATGAATTTAACAATCAAATATCTGTTGGATTATTGGATCGAATCAGATAGAATAATATTTCTTAACGGATCGGATCGGATTTGGGCAAATCCGCTCCATATCCGATCCATTTACAGCCCTATTTACAAATGGACCTTGTTACATGTATATTCAGTTTTATATAATAGGTTATATAATGTCACATGTCACTTTATCATTTGCCAATTTAACTTTTTCATTCGATCTTTTCCTTTCACGTAATTTTATCTAATTCTTTATGTACTATTTTTTATGTATAAGAGCTTGTTTGGTACAGCTTCAAATCAATTAAAATTAATTTTTTTACCATTATTTCACTATTTCAGTCGTCATTTTTAAATTCTTCTCTCACAAGTAGGACCCACTTTATCTCTAACGATCAAAAAATCAATTATCAAAATTTCTACCAAACAAGCATTAAGTAGTATAATCCTTTTACAAATAAATATTACTGGATGCACATCAAATTTTACATAATGAGTTACATATATAATGTCACATGTTACATAATTGATTGCATTTTTGCCATTGGCTATGGTAGCGGGATTATTCTAGATGTACATAATCATGTACATAAGGATATGTACATAATCATGTACATATATACCTCTTAATGTACATCTAGCATAGTCCATGTTAGTGTTGGGTGCCATTGAGGTAGATTGGTGGTTGTGGGGGCAACTAGTGAATGTTATAGCTAGGGTCATTTAATGGGATGGGGTTGGGGGGGAATGGTATGCATGAGAAGACAATGATGCGGTGGCAGGGTGGGAGTGATAAATGATATAATACAAGACCTTAACAACATAAATTGGCAGAAACCGTCAAGGGATGATATGAGAGAATAATGAAAGGTTGAGGACGAGAGAGGGAATAAAAAAGTACAGGGACGAAGTTGTCAAAAATTGGAAAGGTTGGGGATCTAGAGTCAAATTTACCCCTCTTTATAATACATTTTACATCAAATGGTAAAATGTCATTTTACAAGCAAAATTTGACAAATTCTGTCAATAGGATGATATGAAAGGAAAAAAAAAATGAAAGGTTGGAGACAATGGAGAGGGTGAAAAAGGCTGTAGGGAAATTTCCCACAAATCGAAACAATTGGGAACCAAAGTGAAATATACGCAAAAAGCACACCATTAAATAAAGGACAATATTCAATAATTAAAGAAAATACTTTCCAAACCCTTGTTTATGCCCCATTTAAGGGAAATAATGCATTTTGAAATATTAGATTGATGGAGAATGTGTAGTTAAAAATTAAGAATTTTTTTTAGATTTACGTGTAATATTATTTTATTGAAGAATGTGTGATTGAAAATGAGTTTTGAAAAATAAACTTTTATAAAAATGAGTCTAAACTATAAAACATTTTTTTATCTATAGGAAATCTTTTGAATATGCTCTAAATAAAATAAAATAAAATAATATATATATATATATATATATATATATAAGTTTGTTTGGTATTCATTATTTTCAAATATTTTTTTCTCATTCTTATTTTCAATCATACATTTTTTAATAAAATAATATTATATGCAAACACAAAATATTTTCTTTATTTTTAACCACGCATTCTTTATCGAAATATTATTCCAAAATGTATTTTGTTGAGAAAATAGGACTCAAACATGATGTTAAAGAAAAAATATAGTTTGATTAGGAAAAAATGTTTTATGAACTTAGAGAATTGTACAGCCAAGCTTAAGTAGTTTCACTCATGAGTATTATTTATTTATTTACAATGTTATCAAAATTGGATCGGACCAATCGATCTGACCTGAAAAACACTAAACGATTACAAAAAATCGATTCAATTTATGCCTAACAACCGAACTTTCAAAACCAGGACAAAAATCAACCAACTGGCGGTCTAACCGTAAAAACCGATCGACCTGCAACCGGTCTAATGGTTTAAAAATTAACTTTTATCTTATCAAATCAAAAATTTTAAAACTTCCTTTTCTAGGCCCAAACGATGTTCTAATCATACTAGAGTCAGACCCTTTTTTTATATCCACTTCTTTGGGGATGAAGTTGAACTTGCAACTGATGTGGGATTGGGAGGGTTTTGGGAATAGAGGGCGGCCTTTTTTTATATCCTCTCTTTGATATTGTAGTTGAGCTGAAGAATCGATGTGGGATTGGGGAGGGTTTTGGTTTAACAATGTGGAATATGTTGCCACTTCTTCTTCTTTTTTAACATCCTTTTGCATAATTTTTCTTATTTTCTCATTTATTTATTATAACGAACTAAAATCCCGTAAAAATATTTAATTGTCTCAAGACTCTCAACTATTAATATTTTTGTCTATTTTGTTATCTCAATTTCTATTGATATTAGAATGAGACCTAATAAAAAATAACAAATTAATTGCAATCAAGTTTATTAAGTGATTGTTATATCTATATACAAGTCATTTGGGGGGGGGGGGATATTATGTCAAATTTTGTTATAAATTCAAATATAATTATTTTATTTATTATTAGCGGTCCAACCTTGGTTCGACCTTTCGACCCTTGACCCATTAGCTTTTTCGGGTTTATGGTCGGGTTGGTTTTCAAAACATTTTTATTTATATTCTTTCGAATCTTTTCATCCCATTTATATACATTGACTTTCCTTATTTTCTTCTCTCAATTATATAGTATCGTTTCTTTATTAAGCCCTTGTTTGAGCCCCCCCCCCCCCCCCCCCCCCCCCTTATTAAGCCCTTGTTTGAGCCCCCCCCCCCCTTTTTTTATCATAAAATGTATTTTTGAATAATGTATTAATGTGAAATGTATGATTAAAAAATAAGAAATTTTTTTTGAATTTGCGTGTAACATTATTTTATTGAAGAATATGTTGTTGAAATGATGTCAAAATATTTTTTCAAAATGCATTTTTTTACAAGAAGAATGAGGCTCAAACAAGAGCTAACAATGTGTTATTTTTCTTGTTTACTAATAGGGAAAAAATCATAGTTCAGTGACTAAGTATACACCTAAGCATATATCAGGTGTATAGTTTGAAGATTCAAAACTCATGTGTGTTTGTGTTTGTGTGTGTGTGTGTGTGTGTGTGTGTGTGTGTGTGTGTGTGTGTGTGTGTGTGTGTGTGTGTGTGTGTGTATATATATATATATATATAGTTGCAGTCATTTCCTAAAATTACGCCTAGTTCCCTTTTATATCATGACTCATTTCGGTACAAAATTGACATCCTAAAATTAAAAAATTCAGCTGGCATTCGGCATTCTCACTGTGAAAACCTAATTTGACTACCGACAATAACGAAACAAGTAACAGTTATCACTAATTTCGATGAGAAATTTCACAATCTCACCGGCGATGGAAACGTCGAGTTACATACTCCGTAATTGTGTTCGGTAAATCGAATACAATCGCCGGAGACAAGAATAATCATTGAATTTCAAACTACGATTATCAATTTAGTAATACAATCATATTTGCAGCAGAAAAAACTTAACATTAGTTGCAGAAGTCTTGATCATCGCTGAAAATAGAGTACGGGTACGTGCTTCGACATATAATCTGATATCTGACTATGTGACCAATGCGCGTATTGTATGTAATGTAATATGAAGACCACATATTAGACGTGTGATGAATGTGTCTCAACAATATCGAAATTCATATTCTCCGTGATTAAATTTTTGAAGAATGTGACCTGAGTCACTCAGTATATGGAACTACTGCGCATAATTTGAGTGAGAGATCTGTGACCCATGTGATATGCAGTCATATTCATTCGTACATGACATACTTCCAAAAATGTGACCTGAATGAAAACACTCGTAAAATTAAATGCATGATGTATATGTGACTAATGCGCATACTTCGTGTATGTGAATTGTGATGCCTAACTTGTGATTTATGTTTCTACCATGCATTCACTTGTGACTGTGGAAAACGTGCATGCCTATTATTTTAGAAGTTCATACACAAATTGTGTCAATAGTTACATTTTCAACATTAGACCACTGACAAATGTAAATTTAATTTGCAGAAATGGTGTACTTTTACGTGTGCCTGTTGCACGCATCTCAAACTTCTTTGGCGTTGATAGATCGAAATTACAAATATGTAAACCTTGTAGACACGGTTATGAAGGAGTTCGATTTGGATCGTACAAAGATAGTAGTCTCAATGAAGTACATACTGAATGAAGATTTGCCTCCAATTAGAATCAGAAATGACAGCAATGTGCTCTTTTACATCATGCTGAAGGATATGGAGCGCGAACCTACTAAATACCCATTAATCATTGATGTTGCGGAGGCAGATGTAGATAAACGATCTATCACACTGCCAGTTAATCCACATGCTGATGGTGATTTATGTACATTGTAGGATATGGCATTAGACATCCATGAAACAACAATTGAAAATGTAGGTCGCATTTATGACAACGAAATCACAGTTGTTTATGTTGCAGATACTAGAGAGGTCGAAGAAGGAAGGGTCTTCTGTGATAAAGATATCTTAAAGTTAAGCCTATCACTTTTTGTCATACAGAATATGTTTGAGTTTATGGTGAAACGATTAGACAAGAAAGAATATGTTGTGAGGTGCTCATAAGAGGAATGTAGTTGGATATGCAGAGCATCGAAATGGGGTAAAATGGAACTCTTTAAGATTCGAAAGATTGGTAGTCAGACATGTGTATCAAATGTAGTGCTGGGGTCACACAAGCAACTATTGGCTACAGTCATGTCCACTAACATCAAGTACAAGTATACGTCGTCTCGTACTATATACACACCGAAGGATATATGCAGTAATATTTTGCATACTTATGGGGTTTATTTAAATTACTCGAAAGCGTGGAGATTTTGCGAGCTAACCATGAAGTTGATAAGAGGTGATCCGACTGATTCGTTTGATAACATACCAAACTTTTTCTACATGCTTCGATAAAAGAATCTTGAGATGGTCACAAACTTGGAGGTTGACAGTCACAATCGCTTTAGGTATTGCTTTATGGCACTTGGTGCATCAATACGTGGCTGGAAACATTGTAGACCTGTAATTGTGGTTCACGGTACGTACTTGAATGGTCACTACGGAGGTACTCTTTTCATAGCGTGTACGCAAAATGCAAGTAACAGTGTATTCGTCCTTGCATTTGGGATTAGAGATAATGAGAACAATAAATCTTGGAGATGATTTTTAGAATACTTGAAAAGGCATACGGGAACAGAGAAGGGATATGTTTTGTATCGGATCAGTATAATAGTATAAAGAATGCAATAGAACATGCATATCCGGGAACCTATCATGGTATATGTTCGTATCATTTGCTACAGAACTTGAAGTCACATTTTGGGAAATCTGGACAAAACATTACACAAACTTTCAATTCAACTGCCAGAGCTTACAAATTCGAAGAGTTTGAATATCATATACGGCAACTAGACACAATGAATCAGAAGATTAGCGTATACCTGGTATTCTAGCACTTCAATGTCATTTTTCACAAAACATTGGAATGGTTACATATCGTAGTTATACGATATTACTCAATGCAATACATGTTTGCAGGCTGAGGTTGGACCTGAAAAGTGGTCACGAATCCATATGCCAGAAAATAGGTAGTCAACAGTTACATCGAATATCGTGGAATCAGTCAATGCAGTCACGAAGGCAGCCAAAAATTATCCAATCGTATCTCTGCTAGAGTCATTGCGACAAACTACGCAAAACTGATTTTGTAAACACAGAGACAATGCGCATGAGACTCTCACAAAGTTGACAAGCAAATACGAGAACGAGATCAGAAAAATGAGTATAGATTTAAAGAACTTGAGGGTAAGTTTTAATTTTGACGATCACAACTTGAGGGTAAGTTTCAAGTTTTTCTATGATAACATATGTTTGTATACTTATGCGCCTTTTATATATGTTACCTGAACTCACTACATGTGACCTTTCCATATAATTCTGTGACATTAAACTGTACAAATGTGACCTGCTTAGATATATAATTTGTGATATACACTTCAAGACTGTGGCTGCTGGGTAAATACTTGTTTGAACTGATGTAATTTGTCCATTTAATTATATTCTCCCAAGTTTCCCCTTCCAACCAGACAGTGTTTTTGGTTAGCGGTGATAAGACAACTTTCGTTGTTGATATTGAGAAACAGACATGCACATGCAGGATGCTACAAGTTGATTTGTTACCATGTCCACACGCATTGGCTGTAATTGCAAATACAAAAAGGGATCCATATACTTTCTGTTCTTATTATTACACATGTGATGCATACTTGAACGCATACAAAGACTCTATATATCTTGTTGGAAATCCAAGCGAATGGACATTGCCTAAAGAAGTGCTACATGAAATTGTGTTAGCTCCTAACCAAAAATGGAGTTGTGGAAGGCCAACTGAGAAGAGGAAGAGATCATCTAGAGAAGGGAAACCATCAGTGAAATGTGGGCGCTGTAAAGGACATGGTCACAACAGTAGGAGATGCTCCAGTCTTGTCCCATTGAGCTAATATTAGTCATTGCAATACATTGCAGTACCACAGAATAAATGTGACCATTGTGTTTTTGAAACATTCATTTGTAATACAAGATTGACGTTATATGTGATCATTATTTTTCCAAGTGTGCAAAATCTTATTTCAGTCTAAGTATTTGTTTGTTAATAAAATCATTCTAACATGGTGAAAAGTTATGTGATCTAGTTGGCTGTGAATCCCTATTTCTCACATGGCAAGACATGTGACCTGTTGTCAAACACATAACCTCTATTATTGCATTATGTGGTCATTGCTAATTTAGAACTATGACGTGATGAATCATGCACATGCATGTGATCAAACTTCAAAGACATGTGACCAATGATTTGGAAAAAAAATTGACATGTGGCTACCTAACAACTCCGTGACCAAAATATGATGAACATGTGACCTAAATTCTAGTGAAATGTGACCACTACTAAATTCATGTGATCACAAAATAATTTTGGGACATAATATAATGACATGTGACACAACAAAATAAAGTTATCTCTGACCAATAATGCAAAAAGGATTAAATTTGGTTAAAAAAATTTATGTGCCACTGAATTTTGTTATCTGTGACCTTTTCGAACAATAAAAGATTTTGTACATTAAATGCTTGTGATTACGTAATCGGTGATCCAGTGCAAAGCAACTCATGATCTGTAACCAATCTTCAAATGTGACCATCCATGTGCATATAAACCCAAAATAAGCTGTAATAAAAAAATAACGGTTGACCAAAACAATTCCTTTGGAAAACAATTACTACATTTTATAACATGAAAAGTGATGTTATCATATATTCCGCATGAAAAAATCCCGTACATAGCAACAAGACAAATCCACTTGAGAAACATCGACAAAAATATAAAAAGTCATGTGTGTATAGATCACAAAAGCTACCAACTAAAACTTCATCTTCCTAACACATATGATGTCATTCTATGATCATCCCCTTCCCCATTAATCCCTGCTTCACGTACATCTCTCGATATTTGTAGAGCAGTGCAGCAATACCTAGTCTACACTTGTTAATGTCGAATCTATATGGTATGGAACATCGTCTGTCACGGATGATGTATAAAGCATACAAAATCACAAAAATCTCGCAATCATGACTGCAAAATAACAGTGAAAAAATAATGTTATTAGTGGAAAAATTATCAGGTTCAGCACACATAATATGTCATAAGAATTACCATTTGTTTGCTGAGGTAGCGTACTGTCAACGTGCACCATTCAATTCCTTGGAGTCAGGTATGTGGTAATTATGGTCATTTTTTGAAATTCCCAAAGCAATCATAAGTGCTGGCAAGATTTTCACATATGGCTCAATGCCATCTAGAACCTTCCAGTCACGATATATTTTACCTATCAAATTGAACACTGTCAACATGCGGCTTCTAAATTGTAGCACACCTAGCATCCAGTGGGCCTTATTTGTGGGCTGTATTGGCATGAACACATGGTCAACATCAGTTCAAGGTGTGCTTAAAGGTAGGCTGTGATCAGTTATGACATTAACAAGGCTCAACTCCGATATCAGAACCTGGGGATCCTTCATAAAAGCATGGTATATGTCTTTTATTTTATGCTGAAACCAAGAATTTGTCGTTGTGACTCTAAACTTTACGTTCTTGCCATGTTTTGTAAGTTGACAGATGTAGTAGAAGCACGCATCCATGTGTTGTAAAAAAAGGAAACAATGACATGTAAGAAAATGAAACAGTCTATGAAAATATGACCAACATATGAATATGTGACCAATATGTGAAAGTGTGACCAAAAATGACATGTAAGTGAAAAAGTTAAAATATGTGGACACTCTATAGATATGTCACAGCATAATGTGGTTTTATTGTATCGTGCTACTCAAAGACGATTATGTGTGTATAAGATTGTAAAACCATGACTTGTGACCAACTGGTAATGAACCGATGATGAATGCAGGTTTGATTTTGTTGTCCTCGTCGTTAAACTTTTTCTTGCAGACATAAAATTGAATATTGAGTGTTGCGTTACCATGACTTGTTAAATTACATTCTCAAATGTATACAAATTGTACGTACTTATTTTTGGGTTTGAAACCCCTCTAGAACTAACTCATGAACGTAGATCTGTCAACTTCTTCAACGTCGCCTTTAAAATACTCAAAAACTATGACATGATTATCATGTTTAAACAATTTACCTTCTCCAGTAACGAACGAAGACTACAATATTCTTGCAGGCCTCGAAACCCGCTTGACTGGTAATTCAGAACGACTTTCAGGAGACGTGGATCCCTGTATATTGTTGTAAAAGCTTGTTAAATCTCACATCGTACATAGACACTGCATGTGACTAAGTTTTGAATGATCTGTGACCTGTTAAAGTTTACTATTATTGGCATGTAGTTGATCTGTGACAAGTACAGAATGAATAATGGCTTTGTGAATACTTCTACCTAAATACTTTTGGTTGCCATCACCACGTTAGATATAACATAATCTACCTATTTCTGAATGTCTTTAGAGTGTACGTCATCAGGTTGCGTATATCAGATCCCCAAATTGAACGATGGTGGTTAAATACTACAAGGGGTACCAATGTCTTCACTTGAGTCTATCTTATCTTTCCCTTTCCTGTTAACATTTGGATGCACTATTTGCACCTGTATCTTAGAGAAGAAGAAGAATACTTGGCATATCAATGTGACCATGGTGTGTAAAATGAAATGTGTAAATATCATGTAAGTAATTCATCGGTCTTATCAGAGCCTCTAGCAACCTGAGTTCCCTTGTCTCCAACTCCGAGAACTTCTGTGTCTCAATCTTTTGTTTTTTCACTAAACCATCTCATGGTCTCTTCCATTGAATTGGATATCATTGCTTACACAGTTTTGAACAGAAACTGCGTGTTAGTTCGAATCTCCATCGAGTCACTTTTTAAGACACCTTGCATTTGGACAATGGAGTTCATTTTTGTTGAGTGCACATCATTGAAGCATTACATCTGCGACTTGATGTCAGCGAGCTCCCTATTCAAAAATTTATTGTCCGACTTCAGTTTGCATATTTGCATCCTAATATCATCACATGCCTGGCATAACCCCATAACAACACAAGTGTGACCAATTCTATGGGAAAAAAAGGTTATGTGTGACTTAGGAAAATATGTTCTGTGATGAAAATATGGTGGATATATGACCTTCATCACAATGATCTGTGACCAATGATTTTAAAAAGGTAATATGTGACCTAATACATTGATCTATGTCCGCTGATTTCAAAAAAATAATAATTACATCAACCCATTGATGTCTGTGAGGGTGTGGTTCATCTGAAGAGTTATGGGCAGTCGACAGTGCTTCATCAATTGGAGATTTTTGACGGGGGTGACTCTTAACGTTGTGGTGGAGGATCAACAAAATCATCGTCGTCGTTCGATACATTAGGCTACCCCATACTGCTGTCTGTTAAGAGGATCACTGACTTTCCACTAGTACTAGCATTGTCGGCTGACTTCTTTGTCATCTTTTTCCTGCGGCTCTCACTTGACAAGTCTGGTTGAGTTAGCTTCTTGTACTGAACATTGTTCATGTATAGCATGGCCATTTTCGTTTTTGATGGTTCTAGGTCACAAATCACAATCTGCAAAAGTGTATATAAGAAAAAATGTAATCATAACAGTTCAGTATACTGGTAGCAAGGCTTACTGATATATTACATCAACATTTGCGAAGCAGTCAGCTTCTTCCAACTTAGCACCAGAAAGTTGTTCATCTGCCATCCAATTCATGATTCGGGGATGCGTTTTCAATGTTCATGTGACAACAATTCCATCTAGACTTGGAAAAGTCTCATAAATCCATACTTGGAAGGCTACCCACATACCTTGTAGCTTGTAATGTGGAGTTCTCCTACTCGACCCATATTTCATTAAACCCAAGGTAATGTCAAATAGTAATTTGTCCCATGGGAATCTGTTCATTGTATCGAAGTCCTCAACTAGGGCAAACAAGTAGTTGTCAACAACTTTCTTATAATCTCTAGGAAAGATATAGGCAGTGAGGAAATACAATGCACCCATCCTAGCAATGTCATCATTTGGTAGAGCTTCAACAAGATCCAAGTCTGGCATTTGACATGCAGAGAAGAATGTGGACTTGATGTCTTCATGTGTTACAGTATCCACTTGAGAAAAGTATTTTCCCTTCAGTTTTGATATCCTACTGTCATACACTTGTGTATCACACTCTCCATGACATCTCAGGCATGCGACTAAACAGAACTCAGAGATAGAGAACCTCACATACGTTCCAGCCACATAAAACCACATTTCTTCGTTGTTCGATTGATGAACTTGTCTCAGAAGGAAGAAGTGAATCAATTGTGGTTGTATCATGATCTCGTCGCACTCTAGAAAATGAGCAAAACAAGTTCCCATCAATATACGTTTCTGTGGTCGGCTTAAGCTCGTCTGAATGGTATTTAAGATACCTTTACAGACTGAGGTTGTAATTTTCCCAGGAAACCACATGTCTTCTGGTATTATGAATTGCCAGGCCTATATTGAAATTACAGACAATGTTAAACACTTGTACTGAAAAGAAATCACACACAGATAATATGTTACAACATAAAGAGATTCAATTAATAACATGCTATGCCTAACAGGTCACATATGCATACACATGTACACTTGGGTCAATAAGATAAATAGGGTCACAGATCTTCATTGTTAGAACAATCGAGTCACATATTCAGTCAGCTCAGGTCACAGATCTATTCACTGTCAGTACTTCCAATTCACATACATTCGAGTCAGATCACAGGTCACATGTTAGTACCTTTGACACCACCCAACATATAAGACATCAAAATTAAAAGTACAAATACAATCTCATACACATGCCGCATTGTCACTAACAAACCAATAACTGGAATTCTTGTAATAAAACCAACATTTTGATTTATATCACATCACAACAGTTCACAGATATGTGTATTAGTTTTCAATGAAATGAATAAGGTCACAGATTAGCACCTCCAAGTCGCATACACTGACCTCAAGTCACAGATCATCTACCATGGTCACATACACTGAGCTTGGGTCACAAATCATCCTCTAAGATCATGCAACATATTAGACATCTAATTATAAGCACGAACGAATTTCCATAAACATAATCTTCACACCCAAAACCTTAGGTCATGCCCAATACTGAATTTACATCAACCGACTTCATTTCACAGAATGCCCAAATATCTAGCATGTTTTTTCATTGTTCGATAAATAAAAAATAAAAAAATTGAGGAAACAACCTTGTTTGATTGGCTTTTTCGCTCAGTCACAGACAACAATTGAGTTGGGGTTTCTATTGTGTTGTCTTGTGACCTCCTTTTGCTTCTTCTTCTGGTTGTGTCTTCGAGATTAATAACCCCTCTTGCACCATTCAATTTCTCCATTAGATTTCGTTTTTAGGATAACGAAAGGGATGTACTCAACACGGTGATTCTTGTACAAATTAAATTCGACAATGGTGAGATTGTATGATAACTAAATGGTGATATCTGAACTCTGGGTGGATAAATTCGAATGAACGAATGTTTGGAGGCGATGAGAAATCGTGGGAGAACAAAGAGAGGGTTTGGAGATTACGTGAAATCGTGGAGACACAGAGAGAGAGAGAGAGGAGATGATTGACATGGTAGTTAAGAAAAATATAATTTGGATTACGATAATTAAGTAAATGCTCCATCAGTTAATATACACATCAGCTAATTATTAAATGATAAAAAATAAATATTTCACATTTAATAATTATATAAAAACCTGACATGTGCCATAAAAACTTTCACACCTAATGTTTGCATCACAATCTTTAAACACTTGGGACGGTGTAATTTTCACTTACTAATATATCCTCATTTAATTTGTCTAATTATAACCAATTTTCATCTTAAAATTGTACACATATAAGTAAGAGTAAACTAGGAAAATTTTTGACAAAAGTTACTTTTTAAATAACATTAAGCTCTCGTTTGATTTTATTTTTTGCTCACAAAAATAAAAAATATGATCGTTATCCATCACATCAAGTCATTAATAGACTTTCTATCTCTTGCATGGATCCATAACAACTATTTTTTTCATTTTTATTCCTAAAAAAATGGAATTCTACCGTTATAAACATGATTTATTAATCGGTGTGAAAAATAAATGAGAAATGCTAAATGGCACGTACCCTGGCCAGATTCTCTAGGAAAATAAAATGAATGCCAACTTTATCTGTGCATAAAAGGCAGAGCGTGAATGCCAACTTTATCTGTGCATAAAAGGCAGAGCGTGCGAATAGCGACCATTGCAGCGTCTCCCAGAGCACTCTAGACTCGGAAGAAACCCAAAGAAGTAGACAATTGAGCCATTCAAGATTTATATCGAGATCGAGTAATAAATAAGAAAAAAATGGAAGAGTTGCAATCTGCTCTGAATGCTCACATGGATCAAATGGCAGATCTAGTGGAAAAATTGACGGCTGAACTACGCTCTGGACTCAACCCTGCTTATGAAAATTTAGTGGGCTTCTTCCATGCCATTGATTGGAAGGTATTATGCATAAAAACTCACACTTATGGATTCATATATGCATCTATAATCACGAATATATATGAGAACGCGTGTGATTGTGAATAGAATTTATTTCCTGCAATTTTCGTTTTTCGTGGTTCTTGATTAATGTGTTGCTTGTCAGAAGAATTGAATATACTGAGAACCCATTTGATAACTGGACTGGAATATGCTCAAACTTGAGCAGATTCCTTACCAGAATGTATAGTGCATCGTTGTGTACTAGTATGTTAGTTTTGCCCTTTATTGCTTCGTGGATTTTAAGTAAATTGTTTTATTTCTTGAAATAATTGAAGTTACGATCAACCAATCATTGGAAAATGTTACAGTTAGAGCACATGAATTTGGTATTCCTTTTTTAGGTTCAGAGTTTATATCGTATTTAAAAAAAAAAAAGAAAAATTAAGGCCGACCACCTGTTTCGAAGTTTTTTCTTTGAAATAAAAGCATCTTACTAAAGTAAGAGTTGAAAAATAAAAGGCGTACCAAATGTTTTGTAAATATTATGTAATAGTATACAAGAACATATGTCAGATTAATGTTGAAAGGAATGCTGCCTCTATATATTTAGTTAGTATGTAGCACCGTACTATAATTAATATTTGACCTATCTGAAAATAAGCTCATGGTGGTTTGAAGTTCATTACTCAAGCCTTACAATCTAGGTTTCCTCTATGTTCGAGCAAACTGTTTATTTAGAGCGTAAATGAAGGTAAGAAAATGGTTTGTAATAATGGTAACTAACTGTGAACTAAGAACATCATGGATTACTTACTAGGCTTTTCATGGGATAAGCTCGAATGCACAAGTTGGTACATACTGACAAAAGCTAAGGAGATAAATCTTATGGTTGAATATGAAAGCATGTTAGCTATCCTTTCCATCCAAGAAATTGCTCCAATTGGAACTGCCATGATTTAATTAAATCATCCCCACACTGAAAATTAGCACCCATTGGATGCAATTTTCATTTTTAGAACTACTTTCCATGAGATGCACTGTTGAAAATTAGGTTAGGCAGTAATACTTGGGTAGTCGTGTTTCCATTCTCCTCCTCAACAATAGGGAACAACATCCTCCATTTGAAAAGAAGGAAGAAGTGATTTGCTGATGTTAATCCTCTCGTTGTTCAATCGGTAGCAGATGTGTTCTGGTGTGCATGACAGAAAAGTGGTTGAGGATATTTTTTTCGAGTCAACTGCAGTGAAGTTGGCATTTTA
This sequence comes from Olea europaea var. sylvestris, assembly GCF_002742605.1. Lineage (NCBI taxonomy): Eukaryota > Viridiplantae > Streptophyta > Magnoliopsida > Lamiales > Oleaceae > Olea > Olea europaea. The sequence goes on from NW_019236957.1 coordinate 20,651, forward strand.
TTTAGAATATAACTCATGTCAATATAAAGAGATTGACAGAGGACAATAGATGCTTTTAGAATTTTTTTCCCCTAGCTATCACAGCATCTTGATGAAACTTTTACAAGCCCTTTGAAAGGATAGTACATTATTTTCACAGGGATAGAATGGACTTTAGGATCCTTTAGACATTAGCATCCATAACATCCCGATTCTTGACCTGGCAAAAATTGGACATGCAAAATTGGAACCTATTTGTGCATCACTAACCTTGATAATATAACAGTTCTCTGTCTCGTGTGACTAAACAAAGAAAAAAGAAAGAAAGATAAAGGATAAAAGGAAAAAAACAGAAAGAATTGAACAATCTTTTGTGCGTTGCTTATGACTCCATAAAATATAAAATTGATCCTGATCTTCCACCCAGATGAATAAATGGATAAATGATCAAATTGCCAACCTTCCTTTCAGAGGAGTTAAAAAAATACTATGATGGCTTTGTTGCTTTCCTTTTTAAAGTTGATTCTTCTTTTTTTAATTATTCAGCAACAACTAAAGTTTCTTATATAAGGAAAAAATCTTGTTTTTCTTTTGCACTGTCTTTTCATAAAAACATAAATATTGTTAAGAGTTCTTCGGCAGGAAAATAAAAAAGATTGTGACGCTAAAAAGGACTCTTGATAGATAAGAGAAATTGAAAATACCTTTGGTCTAGTACTACTCTTGATTCATAATTTAATCTTTTGAAAAAAATAATACAAAACTTTGCATATCATTACTTAATATTTATATGGCAAAGGCATAGTTTTCTTTTTTCTCTCAAAAAAAAAAAAAAAAAAAATTGTCGTCAAGCTTGAGGGAACGCTAGACATTTGGTAATTTCTCTTGCAACCAGGATAAAATATTCTCTTGATGCGGGGCGGCTAATCCCATGCATGTTTTTTGGACATTTGGTCGCATAGATCGCATAGTATCGTAAATAGCTACTTCATGTATCACCTGAAGAGTTGTAAACAAGTACTTATCTTTGGTGGCATCTGTGTTACTGAGATATAGTATAAGACCAATAGTTTAATTTAATATCTTGCTATCCATTTCTTGGTCAAATAAAAGTAATCTTTCTTGATGAAGTCTGGTTGATTGGGGTAAAATTGTATCCCTTGGGAATCGTATATGCACTTTTTAACATATACCATTAAAAAAATAATTGCAAACCGAAAAAAAGAAAAAGAAAAAGAAAAAATGACCTTGTAGATTCAAGTCCTCTTTCTTTGTTCCTATTCTTTTTTCATAGCAGTTTTTTCCTAACTTCTAGAAAAAATGACTTTTTGTTCAATTTTTCAGCAAAGATGGATTTTAACTCCTTTTTTCCTTGTAATAGAAAAAGTCATTAAACTCATCGAATTAACTTCTTATCGATTTGTTTCATCGAGATTCAATCCAAATCATTATGATATTTTCTTGTTCTTGAATTGGTCTTTTCACCTTTTTAGGTTTATACTTAATGTAAGCACGACTTTGATTTTCACATAGAGGACAAATATTCCCATTATGATTTCTTTTTGTTATGGCTTTCGTTTTTTCAATTCATTTCATACCTTTCACCAAATATTTAGTTTGAGATTCCCTCTTGACAAATAGGATCTCTTTACAAATACTAAACGAATAATTTATGCTACAAATTATTATCACAATTGAGTTTTTTTCTCAACGGAGCCTGAATACTTCATTTTTTAGTCCAACCAAGCAAACCAGTAATTTTTTTTCCAAATTTTTATTATTCAATTTATATTTTTTGGGTGAAATAGAGGATATCTAGATCTGTGGAGAGAGCAATGAAATTCCATATAACCCAATATCTGACAAGTCACACTATTTGTTAACCTAAGATGCATCTTCCTCTCCAAGGACTTCGAAAGGTATTTTTGGAACACCAATAGGCAGTAATTCTAATAAAGAACTAAGCACTACATTTCCTTTTGATGTGGAAACGTGATAACATTATTTTTTTTTTTTTGTCTTTATAATATTGATGTTTTATTTTTATTTATTTTATCCATAGATTAGAAAAATTCGAAAGAAAAACAAGGGAAGAAATAAAGATATTTTTGACGAGCTGGGCCTTCTAATTAGGAATAATGAAGGTCACTTTAACAGATAGGAAATAGTATCAACCCCTAATGAATATTTGTATTATTGGGTATAATAGAATAAATTTGCTTCTCGTTGTCCTTAAGAACAAAATTGTTTCATTAATACCTGTAGAATTAAACAAATAGTCCTTGGTTTAGTGGATTATTTCAGAACAGTAGAGGTCTATAGGATAGTTATAGTATAGCTTTTCCAATACAGTAAAGTTACACAGTGTTCGTTTATCTTTGATAAAGAGGTATTTTCTTGAGTCTACCTTGGTATCGTGTTGATACAATTGTATTAGAATGATCCTGATCGGTTGCTTTCCATTCATGCATACATGTGTGGTTTCTAGTTGAGGGCTCTGTATGAATTAGCAGTTTTTGATTCTTCTAGCCCTTTTCTTGATCTAAAGTGGAGGTTTGAGTAACGAATTTGGTGACTTGGACTTGTGAAGGTGTAGCTAGGACATACTATTTGGCATTGGGTCTATCGGGATATAGAAATATTTTTGATGAAAGTGCAGGAAACCCTTCTTTGGTTTTGCCCAAGATCTTTAATATTCATTATTTCTCTCTAAGGGTGGCCTGCTTTAGTTTTGGTGCATATCATGTAATAGACCTGTATGGTCGTGGAATATGGGTGTATGGAAACAATTTCTGTAGTTTTCATTTTTGGCAGTTAAGACATGCTATTACCTATAGGAATTTAAGAGATACGCTGCTCAAACTTAAAGATGGGGGAGTCCTTTAGTTATAAAGTTTCTGGAATCTTGATTACTGATTAAGTGAGAAATAAATTTATTAATGTTTTAAGGGTTTCACGATCATGATTGGTTCTTGCCTTTTAAATCCATTTTCTAGTTTTCTGAGAACTCAGAAAGGATTGTCCCAAAACTGATTATGATTAAGAGATTGTTTGAGATTGGAGCTCATCAGGCCGTATACTACTAATAAATTACTCATTACAGTGCTTTTTAGTTATGAGTACTTAAAAGAGTGTTAGACATAGGTTATCAGCCCAAACAAAGCATGTAAGTGCTCATATGCAGTTACAGAAAGTAGTAGTATTACTTTAACTTCTTTTCCTGAGTTCTTACATGCACATTTAGTTTCTAAACTAAGCTCCACCTGCTTATGCATATAAAGAGGACATTTGAGCACAGATTGCTTAAAAGCCTTTTTTTATGCATTTCCAAATGTAAATATTTGATTTCTAATGCTGGAAAAAAATGATTTTATATCTTTCTGAGCACTCCAATCATCAAATCATGTCGAAAAAATAACCGAAGATAGCCTAAATGTAGTGGTATTTTTGTTGAGTTCTGCTGTCAATTGTTTATTAGAAAGGAATGCCTTTGGTCTTTTCTGTTGGAAAATAATTGTTCCCTGCTGTTATAGTAGAGCTGATGATTGCTGGAATTCTCTTTCTAGAACCTGTTCACAGGAATCTCTTCCGTTCTTTTCTACCACTTCAGCTTTTCTTCTGTTTTCTGTATAACTTTCATGTTCACTTCTTTGCTTTATCTTCTTCTCTACATCTCTCTTTCTTTTCTTTGTTTTCCTTCTTGCTATGAGATAGGATGACACTAGTGGAAATCAGTTTACATGCTGCTTTAGTAGGGGAGGCTGTTGAAATGAAATAAAGTGGCAGCTGATATTGATTTTGTAATGACCTAGCCTTTGTGTCCAAACCGTTATATCGTATGTACTGTCCACTTTCGAGAGAGCCTGAGCCTATCTTACCTGTCATGGTTTTCTATCGCATTCTCTAGGATTCAAACCCATGACTTTTCCCTTAAGTAAGACTTAAGTTGAATCTTGGTATCAATTTGACTTATGGCGACGTTTGGAAGACATTAGAGGAAAATCCAAAAGAATTTGTTTCTTCTTTTATGGTGATTGGAACTTCCATATAGATTTTGTCAATTCTATATGTCGACCATAAGTTATTTACTCATCTCACCTATCAGTCTTCGTTGTGTGTTTTTATTCTGTCATTTTTCTGGTGTTATATCTGTTTAGAATGATACTTTATCCTTATTTATGTGAACCCTTAAGCTCGTTTCTCTGATCTTTAAACTTCTTGTCTGCAGGAACCTTGGTTGATATGTCTTCTTTCCTTCCATGTGGCTTTGCTGCTACTAACTCTGTTGTCTAGGAAGAACATCAACTTTCAAATGTGCTTGTTCCTTCTTGCACGTATGTTTATCTTGCTGTAACTCGTTTTCTGCATTCTTCTTTTTATCTTAAAAAGGGGGGGGGGGGGGGGTTGTGCATGCTTAACTGTTGATAAAGTTGTGCTAGAAAATATGCATTCACCAAATATTTGTTTCCATTATTTGTATGCTAAGTCATACATGGACTTTGTTCGTTAAGATTAGGGCCCGGTTTGGTAGTCATTTTTTTCAAAATGCATTTTTCTCTCTTTTCTTATTAACCACATATTCTTTATTAAAATAATAGTTCACGTAAATCAAAAAAATTTCCTTATTTCTTAACCACATATTTCACATCAATTTACTATTCTAAAATGCATTTTTACACAAAAATGCCTATCAAACACCCCCTAGATGTCTTTGAGGGAGTCACTGTTATCTGTATTGCTAAAAAGTTTGGCTACAATTGTCCGTAAATCTAGCATTCTATAAGAAGACCCTGATGCAAGGGAGCCCAGTAATTAGAATGAAGAGACAAGGCAGTAGTTTCATTAAAAAACAGGCTCAAATGTTTAATGTACCCATGGCTTTTAAAGATACGGTGTTGAAGAAAATGATAGCTGCTGTTGCCAAGGCATAATATTCAATTTTAATATGAAATAATCACTGTTGCTATTGGGAGATTATCTAATTTTAATATAGAATCTGTTGTCTTTTTCTGGTCCGTCCCATGGCTTATAAGTATGGGCTTATTTGCCAAACATGCTATTAATCACATCTCACTCGAGCAAACAACAATTATGTAATTATGAGCTACTAGAGCCTGAGTAGGGAGGCAAACAACATTTATGTAGAGTTTGTTTTTCCTTATTAACCTCAAATGCAGTTTATATGGATACATTTCCGAATGCAGTTTACTTAATTCAGTAGCCTCATTATGCAGTGGGAGGAGTTTATCTTGCTGAGAGGCTTAATAATTTCTTGGCTGGAAACTGGAAAAGCTTTGCAGGGCAAAATTATTTCGACCCACGTGGACTTTTTCTCTCTGTACTCTGGTCCGGGCCATTGTTGGTGATTGCAATCATAATCCTGGTGAGTCTTCAGTAACCTAGTGGCAAGTTTGACTTAGAAGATTGTATAATTTTGAAAAGTACTGAGGAAGAAAAAGAAGTTAAAAATGTTTCAATAGCAAGAATTAGTGTATCGTATTGCGTACTTATTATTCTTCTACTGATGGTTTCTCACCTGAGCAATTCATGCTTTACTTTCTATTTGCAGGTGAACACCTTATTTTCACTTTGTTATCTGATTGTTAGATGGAAAAGGGCTGAACTCAGACATCGAACAAGAGTAGCTCGTGGCAAAGAGGATTGAACAGTTTTGTTCCTCCTATAGCAAGATGCCTCGGGTTTATTGTTGAAAATTATGGAAGTTTGGACTTCTTGTCTCTTGTGCTCTTGCAGGATAGAAATTGTTTGATTATTTATATTTTTTATTATATTCAAGATCTATATCTGTTGGTCATCATTTGATTTTCATTAGATAGAATCTAAATGTCAAATTGATTGATTTATAGGAGTATAGGTACCAAGTGAAAAAAAATTCAATTTATTCCATTCAAATCGATATTCGTGCGCTAAATAACGGTTTGTGATACTCTGTTATTTAACTCTTCCATCTAGTTCTATGGGAGAAAATGTTCAGACAAAATAGAGCAAAAATCTAACAAATTTATTTAAATAAGGTAACAAGTCAAAACAATGTATAAGATAGAAATGTAACTTGATGTGCCTTCTTCTAAAGTGGTGACATACTATAGAGACCAAGAATTCATGGATGATACTACAGTATAACTGTCTTGGGTGTGACACTTGTATTAGAGTTGTTCAATTTACAATGATATTCAGAGAGAATTAATTTTAATCATCGTGTACTTGAAGACAAACATTTATTTATAATTGATTATTTATATATCAATTTCTCGAGCTTGTTGACTCATGCCGAGCCTCACATTTTTGTTCACAAGCCGTGTTGGGTTCATAGGTTATTTGACTCGATTTATTTTACATTTTTAAAATTTCTCAAGAAATAATAGGTTGCTTTCTTTTGAGTTATGATATGAAAGATCTTGGGATTTTAAAACAAAGAGAGGTAAAAAAAATGCCAGCAAAATAGAAAGAAAAAGAGTACCAAAGAAATACTATTCATTAACTTCTTGGTTTAAATTGAAAGTAGCCGTTTCACATCACAGAAGTACTACACCCATTTTAAACGGTCACCTTTTACAAGATTCATTCAAAATCCCCAAAGTCTGTCCCACTTTACTTCAAGAAACAAGAAAAACTCACACGCAGTCTCTCTCTGCGATGGCGGACAAGCAAGAACAATCAGAAATGAAATCGGAAATTCCAGTTTTCACAGTGCTAAAGAACAATTCTATTCTCAAGAATATCTATCTCCTGGACAACCCACCTTCAATCCCTTCTTCTTCTCCAGTGGAATTCAACCGATCCAAGTATGGAAAAGAATCAACGAAGGAAGAAACGTTGTTCGTTGGACGCCATCCCGATTGCAATATCACATTGGAACATCCTAGTATCAGCAGATTCCACCTCCGCGTCCATTCCAACCCTTCCTCGCACTACCTCTCTGTCATTGACTTGAATTCTGGTATAATTTCTCTTCTCTTCCTTGTATGTGTTTATACATGTTTTGAAATTTTTATTAGGTATTTCTTTGGCATTGGAAGTTGGATTGTGCGCTTTTGATTCCTCCTCCCTTGCGCGTGTAACAGAACAAGTAGATGATATTATTTTGATTTGGGTTCCTCCTCCCTTCAATCTTTATCATTCTTGGTTTTCATTTTTTGTAGTTCTCAATGAAATTAATAGAATTTAGCCTGCGGTCATGCAGTTTTCTTAATGGGTAGGAATTACAAGTGTACATGGATATATTTCTTAGTTTAAATAGTTATCCACAGATTTTTATCATCTGATAATCGATCTCTCTCTGGGGATGTATGATTCTTTTTTTTTTTTGGAATATTGATTCTTACTCAAAATACCAAATTTCGAGTCTCAGTGCTCTGAGTTGGATGCATGGCAATGACTATGATGATGTGATTTATGAGTTTGTTATTTTATGACTGGAGATTGAAATTTGATGAGGTTTTCTTGAATACTGAGTTATGGGGTTTCTGTTCCAGTACACGGGACTTGGATTTCTGGAAAGAAAATTGAACCCGGGGTTATGGTAGAGTTGAAAGAAGGCGATACAATGCAGCTTGGGGGATCAAGAAGGTTGTACCGGTTACATTGGCTTCCAATCACACGTGCTTATGATTTAGACAACACATTTGTGCCTCCATTTGATACATCAGATGCGGTAGAAGAAACAGGAGGAGAATATTATCACGTAAATATTAAGAAATCAATATGCAAGAATATTATTATACTAATAGTGATATATGTTTAATTTTCTTTTTCATTTTCTATAATTTTATGTTCTAGGATGAGAACAATTCGAATGGAGAAAAAGATCGAATTCAGAGACCGGTTGATGATTTGGAAGGTTTACAACTGCTATTTGCAAACGAGAACATGATTTCATCTGTCCAGAAAATGAGTCCATCAGCGCCTCCGATGCCTGAAGATATGAAATATTCATTCTCTGACAAACAGGAAGTTGAGAATAAGAACTCATTTGAAATAGACCATGAAGAAAACAGCACAGTAGATGCTGTGCCTTTAGCCTCGGAAGTGTCTCAAACAGTACCTCAAAGGAAAAATTCAGTTATTTCTGAAGTGAAATTGGAGAAAACATCTAGTTTGAGCATTTGGTCCAGAAGGGGCAAACCAGCCAGCGTTCAGATTCAAATCAGCAGGAGTCGAGGAAAATGTGGAAGGATTACAATTAGTTCCTCTGTTAAATCACCAATCCATGGAAATTCCCAAATTGAATCAGTTTCCCATGAACCTTTTGCCAGTCCCGACATTATTAAAAAGCAAATCTTTACTCCAGTCAAGGAGAATCACTCTTCTAATTCTCCTCTACTTCAGTCCCTGGAGAACATAGGTCAGGAGAATTCGAGAAGTGAATTCATTTCAAGGACTCTTTTTCCTTGTGCAGATCGGGATGAAGAAGCAATTTTCACTCCCGCCGATACTGACGTTAAATCACCAATTTGTGAATATTTCCAAACTGAATTAGTTTCTGAAGGTCATTTTGCTAGTGATGACGTTGATAAAGAACAAATCTTTACTACCAAGGAGAATTGTTCTCCTCTACTTCAGTCCCTTGAGAACATAGGTCAGGAGAACTTGAGGAGTGAATTCATTTCAAGCACTTCGTCTTCCTGTGTAGCTCTGAATGAGGAAGCAATTTTCACTCAAGACAATGCTGAAGTTAAATCACCTACTCGTGAATATTCCGAATCTGAAACAGTTCCCCTCGGTGCTTTTTCTAGTGGTGACAGAGATGAAAAGCAAATCTTTGCTCCAGAAAAGGAGAATTGCTCTTCCAATTTTCTTGTACTTCAGTCCTTGGAGAACATGGCTCAGGTGAACTCGAGGACTCTATTTTCTGGTGTAAATCAGGATAATGAAGAAATTTTCACTCCAGACAATCCCGAAGTTAAATCACCAATTCACGGATATTCTCAAACTGAATCAGTTTCCGAAGATCCTTTTATAAGAGGTGATTGTGATAAAAAACAAATCTTCACTCCAGACAAGGAGAACTGCTCTTCCAATTCTCTTGTACTTCAGTCATTGGAGAACAAAGGTCAAGAGAATTCAAGGAGTGAGTTGACTTCTCAGACTCTGTTTTCTTGTGTTGATGAAGATGAAGAAGAAAATTTCACTCCAGACAAAGAGAATATGACTCCAAATACTATTCGACTCAGGTACATGAACAAGATGGGTAAGTTGAAAAAAGTTGAGTACCAAGAGAATTCAAGGAATGACTCAACTTCACAGACTATGTTTTATTGTGCTGATGAGGATGACGAAGTAATTTTCACTCCAGACAAAGAGAATATGACTCCAAATACTCTTCAACTGATGTACACGAAGAAGATGGGGAAGTTGAAAGCAGTTGAGAATCCGAAGTCATACAGATCATTGCCGTTGAAGACCGTTGTTGACTGTAACATGTATCGAGAGGACGAAATGCCTGCCTCTTTGGATAAAGAAAATCAGACTCTGAAAGTTCTTCAAAAATCGAAATTAGTAAATCCTGCATCAAAAAGTCATAATGTGTTGGAGAAAAAGTTATTGAAAGCTACAGCAGATAGAAAGCCTTTGCAATCTCTGCTTGTGAACTCTACCAGTAACAGTAAGACTAAGTCAAAAGCTTCGGACCTCGATGGCACTATGAAAAGCAGCAAATCTATCAACTCTTTTCGACATGAAGAGGTCATTCACCCTTTTGAGGTAAGTTTGATAGAGTTCTTATTTTCTCTTTGTTTACGTCAAGGATTCATATTTTTGCAAATGCATGTTTGCTTTTATCTAATAACAGGAGCTATGTTACATAGTTTCTAGGTGTAAACTGACGTTCGTCGTGTGGAAAAATGTCCATATGTTCTCTAAGTGCAGAAAATGTGGCTAGGAAGAAAAATATATGTTTTCATCTTCTTCTTTCAGTAATTATATTCAAGATTTCATTATTTCTTTAGATGATATTTATGGATGTGATACTTATTTTACATGAGTTTTCAGAGCAAGACCATTAAGGAGGAATACAATAGGTGGACCATGGTGGTGGACGTTGCGTGTTTGCTAAACAAAAAGTCAAGGAAGGAATTGCATCTTTTGAAAGGTCTCAAGGGGACTAGTTTGATAGTTCCTAGAATTGGTAATTTACTTCATTAGTTTACTGTCACATACATATTGCTTTACATTGTTATGAAGTTTGAATATTCATTTTTAATTATTTTATTAGTCATAAGAGAACTGGATTGCATGTTGAGACGAGGCAATTTCTTTAGACGGACAACAGAGGTTTCTGCAGCACTGCAATGGATCGAAGAGTGTATGAACAATGCAGAAGGGTGGATTCATGTGCAGAGCTTGGCTGAAGAACAAAGACCAGTTGCACCAACCCCACCTTCTTCTCCTTTATCTTGGTATTGTGAGGAGAAGGGCATATTCTCTATTGGCTCATCTCCATTTTCTCCATGTAGCATACAGGATATTGTTACACCCACCACAGAAGATCATATCCTTGAATGCGCTCTTTTCTTCAAACGAATTAGGAATGATGGACAACTTGTCCTTCTTAGTGATGATGTTACTCTCAAGATCAAGGCCATGTCAGAAGTAAGATAAGACAACCCACATAGTTCTTTCTCCTGGCTCCCATTGCTTTTATTTATTTGGAATAAAATTATTGGCTTTGCTTTATTGTTTGTTACAGGGTGTACTTTGTGAAACAGCAGAAGAATTCCGCGATAGTTTAGTGAATCCATTCTCTGACAGGTTTTTGTACATGGACAGCGCTCCGAGAGGACCTACTTGGACTTTTGCTGACGATGCTGTTCTCAAGGATAAATATTATCCTGGCCCTCTGAAGAAGCTGTCGAAATCTGGAGAAGGTGTGAAGGGATTGAAACTCGTACTATTGCACAATTCCAATTTCAGGAAGATTAGTTCAGTCAGCTGAACAATTTAGCTATAAATTCTTCTTTTGATCTCCGATTTATAGAAGTTAATTATGGGCGTATCGGGAGGATTGCTGTCATGTAGAATATCAGAATCTCAGTTTCTCATTTCATTCGAAAATGCTTCTCTGTCAATTAAAAATTTCCCCCAGCTTTCTGTTTGTATCGATTCAATAGAGTTAAAAACATTGGAAGAGAATTCAGCGATGCCAGCAGCCTCGCGAGGGCAGACTCTTCGAGCCTTAAGGACTTCTATGGAAATTACTTCGGCTTTTGTTTTCTCCGGCTATTATTTCGTTTATCTGAACATTTTTTATTCACACTGTGACAGAAATTTGCACAAACAGAAACTTCTAACCACTCCCAAAACTCGATTAAACACTGCATTTCCATAAGTAGAAGAGATAGTAAACAAAGCACAAAGATGTAACATACGTGATATCAAGAAATTAAATAAAACAATTTTTATTTTGTTAAAACAACTGCAGGTACATGGATTTCGATATGTTTTACAACCCCAGTGAAATATTCAATCTAAAGATTGATCCTATTCTACATCATTTGAGTTCGAATATCTTCCATTCTTTGGAGGGTAACCATATGCGTCAGAAAGTAGAAAGGAAAATGAACTTCCCACGTCTTCAAATGGTGGTCGAGGGAATTCATTGAATCCACTGACACTAGTGTCAAAATTTAATGGTGAAATACTTGTAGCATCATCTCCAGAAAATTTTACATCCATAGCATTTTGAAATGCACTTCCACTTGGTGCACTCGACTTAAAGTTGAAATCCATTTGCCCAACTTTCGGTGCTTCGCTACTTTGTCCAGCATCAGATGGTCCATCTACAGGAATAGCAGGAGTATGACCTTGGAAGAGACTGATATGACCAAAAAGTTTATCTTTCCTAGAGAACGTTGTCCCGCATGAGCAAAGCCATTTATCTCGACCACAATGTTTCTCATGTGTTTTGAGATCTGCAAGGACTGAAAATTTCTTTGCATTGCATCGACTGCAAGTGTACGTTTTGTCACAATGAGTTCTCTTGTAATGGTTTTTTACGCATAAGATAGTCTTCAGGGGCTGAAATTTTTTGTGATCCTTGTTGCGTTTGCAGCCAACATAAGGGCAAGAATACCTTTTGATGAGCATTGATTCAGAGGTCGATTCTTTGCTGGGTTTTGCAAGAGCGGCTGGAGTTTTGTACTTGTCTCCATGACCTCTCATATGCATCCTTAAATTGGCATCTCTCTTGAATCCTTTTCCACATATCGTGCAAAAATGGGTGTGAGGAGCAAGGATTTCCTCCTTCTCGAGTTGCAAAATTTCATAAGAACCTGGAGGTAGGTTCTCACCTTCATCAGCATCATCATCACTTTTTAACTCATGATCTTCAACAGAACAGTTCTGCTCAGCCCCACAAAATCCGGTTAGATCAGTTTGGTTCGACGTATCCACTTTGTTTACATTGTTAACATTCGGGATTCCAATATTCGGAAAAATTCCAGAAGAGTTCTGTACCCCACCAAAATGCCCAAGCGAATTGATAGCACTCGAAGAGGAAACAGTATGCTTGACAGATGGAAGAAGACTGCCAGCCGTAGAAATCATTTGAACTATAATCGAAGTGAGATTAGTGGTGATAAGCTGCTGCTGATGAACCAAAAGTTGATCACGTTGATCCATAACTTGTTCTCTTTGTCCAACAATCCAGTGCACCATATCCCGAAGCTGATGTATCTTTTTCTCCAAGAAAGAAAGATTGTTTAGCGTTGCTCTTGGATCCCAATCTTCAACTTTGTTCAACGGTTGAGCCTCACTCATCTGATTGTCATGTTTGCCCAAGACTGGATATTTGTCATTGATCTTGTGGGCAACGGAAGGCTGATTGAAACTGGGGAATTGTTCATCAAATGTCGTTCCATAATCAAGAAATGATGACGAACCATCCATCTTCTGTTGCAATGAGTCAAAACTGGTTAAATGTTGATTGTTTGGCGGTTCACAAGATTCATGGCTCGAGGAAGACTTTATCCATGTATCCTCGCATATCTTATCTTCTGGATCCATAAAAAAATGTTTCTTGAGTATCAATCAATGCTGTTACAACTGCATCAAAGGGGAAGCATTAAAAAGTTTTAGCCAATTCTCATGCAAAGTAAAGAGTTAAACTATGAAAATAAGCATATTGTGTAAGATGACACCAAGTGCATATTTGGCACACACTACATTAGAAGATATAATAGCTTTATTTCTTGGTTTTAATTCTTAATCCCCTACCACACATGACCTAGAAGCTTAAAAGGAAATACTCAGTTTTCCAAATAATTAAGTAAAGATTCATTCATGTTTTAGTATTAATATAAAAGAGTACTAAACTCAAATTTTCAATTTACGTATAAGCCTTCAACATATCTTATTCTCCCTTGCTTTCCTTATTCAGACTATTTGAGTTATATTGAGCAAAAAAGGAAAAATCAGAACATACAAACAAACAGCAGATTTATAGTCCCATGACCACTCGCTGGATGCAAGTTTTCACCATGAACAAGAAAAAAGATTACAGCAGCATCTCATATATATAAAAACCCTTAAGAAAAAATTCTTTATTTATGTAAGAATATTAAATTGATATGCAGTCGAGGCTAATACTATTCAGTATAATTAGACTCCACACCATCTATCAGCAGCCTCTGCTTCGCAAATCAAATCATAAACACCCAAAAAAGGAACATAAAAACATCTCTCTTCAATTTGAACTGAGAACAAATCTAAAAATCAGTCCACTGCTCCCAGAATCCCAATAAAAAATTAGTCTTTTTTCTTCTTTCTTTTGTTCTACACAAATGTTTAAATCAAAGTCTGAGATTCATATCAAGATTACTAGACTTGGTTTCTTCTTAGAACAAAATAACCACAGGATTTAAGCATATCAAGAAGTGAAATAAATCAGAACTCAAAATTGAAAAGTTAAGAAATAACTTAAGAATCTTCAAGAAAAAACGTAGAAGAAAAATATAAATTCTGATCCAAGAAAATAGATAATAGATGTATACTAACCGGATTAAAGATAGCCCAGATGCTGTTTTTGTGTTGTGAGTAGAGACTAATGGCATCTAAACAGCTGGGGAATGGAAAATAGGCAAGTTGTGTACTGTTGAATTCAATCCTGCATAAGCATCTCTTCCACTTCTCTTTGTCAAATATATTTATTTAATTTTTCTTTTTTATTTATTGGGTTTATGGATCAATCCGGCGCAATAACGTATACATTTTCACTATGTTTCCAGGAAGTCTCCATCTGTGGTTATGGGGTCCATTTGTCTCCTTAACTCATTAATTATTTCATTGAAAATTGGGATACCATGAAATTCAAACAGTTGCTCTGCTTTTTTTTTTTTCTCCCTTGAATTAATTTCTGATATAGTGAGTTTTGGGTCCACGTAATCCTCCTGATAGTTTTTGTGCATCAATAAAGAATAAACTTTTAATTGTGCTATTATGATATTCTTAAAGGGAAAATCGAGCTCTCATTAAACTATTTATGCTGCTTATGATATGCATAGCAAGTTAGTTTTTTAGCTTTTAAAATTTTAAAAAAAAAAAAAATCTTATCTCAATATTTTAATTTTCATCCATTTAACCATTACAATATATATATATATATATATATATATATATTTTTTTTTTTTTTTTTTAATTTCACCAAAAAAAATTTAAAAAACCTTACAAACTTCAGTTGCTGCATTACCACACATCCCCACATGCACAAAGGCAATAACCATGAGCCAGGCCGCCTGTGCACTCACGTACACATAACAAGAGAGAGGACGTTCAGTTGTTTACCTACACTGGATACGCATGTCTCCTATTTCATCACTGCGCAATAACTCCAACATCCGGCATTCTTGATCAAACACGACTCTGGTACTTGGTACCGGTGTGCATACATAAAATCATAATGGTCTACAGCATATTGGCCAATCGGGGCTTCAAGTCAGTCAAGGAACGAGAAGTATTATAGATAATAGAAGTTTGACTTCAAGACGAATTCACCCGAATTGTTAAATAGTCGACCTGGAACTAACCAGTTTCTGACTCTTAGGAACATTGTATTTGGCTTGTTTCCCACCCAAATCAAACAACTCATGCTAGTGTCAAGAGCATTACTAATTTAGAGATAAATACTACTTTAGACTTTATAGTGGTGTCACGTGGGCTAGGCATGAAAAGCCAACGTGGGACTGCCCTCATTCAGTTATGGGCTTGGCCCTATGGTCCATAGTCCCATGCCGGCCAGCCCACACTATCGAAAATATAAAATCAAAACAATAGTACATTTGACCAGTCAGGCCCTTCTCAACCGGACCTCCTAGGGATGGGCCTACAGACATAGACGGGTCATAGAGAAATGTGGCTGCCCAAAGAAACAAAAAACCCAGGTCAACCCAGACTAGCAGGCCGTTCTCTGCCTCTTTGCAATTGGCTCAGCCCAATTGACACCACTACTTTAGAGCCATATTAACATACCAACTTTACCTTGTGTATCTTCAAAAGAACTTAATAGGAGCTTAATGCATCGAATGAGATCTATTCTGCCAACAGAGGTTCTGCTTTTCCCTCAGCAGATTCACAAAGTTGCCTAAAATAACTGAATCATTGCGTGTATCCCTCCGAGACAACCACTGCTCTTCAACATGCACATCAATGTCCCTGTAATATGCAAATCAGTGGTATCAAGAACTTAAGAAATACTACTCAAAAAATCAGAGAATAAGGACTGAAAAGATTATGGTAATTAAAACGGAGTATCACCAATGGAGAACATTTTGACCAAACATACTTCTTTAAAGAAAGAACTTCATAATTTCTTCGCAGAAAGTTAGCATAATTTGTAAGAGCCTCTTGTGCATATTGTCTGCCCACAGTTCTTACTGCAGCTGCACAAAGTAAATTGTCCAGGGAACCATGCTTTTTCAAGAGCTTTAGAGCTGTCTTCCGACCAAAACCAGGAACAAAATGCTGAATGCCAGGAACACCGTCCACTTCGTCACCCAAAATGCAACCTATACATAAGACCACTAATCAGGAGAAATGAACAAAAGGAGATGATTATCAGGTTAAAACACTGGCAGGTTACTCATTTCTACAGAAATTTCATGTTCGTCACTAAACTTCATTTTCTTCTAAGTTGGCCATTGCAACTTTGTTTCAAGATGGTCATGAACTTAAGCATTTGTTAAAACTTGGTCATTCACATTAGTTTCTAAAGGAAAAGCTGACATGACAGTTTACTCAACAAATAACTAGACAAACATACATGCTGGTGTGGTCAAATCCTGACACAATTTAGGTTCAGCAATCAACTTGAAATAAAATGAGATTTCACTAAAAGTAGTGACCACTGGAGGTATTTAACCATACATCTCTAGCTACTCCTGGGAATAGAATGATAATGTTGTTGGTCGTAGTTCATGGTTATCTTGAAATATTAAACCTATCGACTATTTTATCCATAGGCACTTTGGAAAGTCCCAGTTACGTAATTCCCAGTAGTATAAAATCTTCCAGAGGAAAAATCAGATACGTACGTAAACTTAAATCAGACTGTGGATCACAACTGTATTGAGCAATGTAGTGCTTCAGGGTGTAAAAAGACCATCTATCCAATTCAGGCACAGGCATAACAATCTGAACATCTTGCGATATTAGCTGCTTAAAATCTTTGTCTGGAGAGGCAATGACAACTCGATATCCTCTTTGTAGAACTTGTTCAACGAGCGTTGCTACTACATCATCTGCTTCATGACCTTCAATTTTAACAACCTGCATGTTGAGTTAATTGAATTAAAATTCTCAAAAATGGCCTAAATCATTGATCCTTTTCCTTTCAACATCAAAGCATGTTCAAAAGGATGAATATTTGTGACCGAAAAAAAACACCTTTTTAGTCAATCAACCTATAAAAGTTTCACATTATACATCGAACTTTATTTTATTCCAAAGTAGTTCTTGAAGTTTGCTTTTAGTTTAATTTGGTGACAAAGTTTACATCCGTTACTTCTTTTAACAGAATTTCTGGCCTGAAGATCTTCATGTTGATGGCACAAATTGCTGTCTTCCACGTCCAATTAGGTAGCAACGACATATGATGGCAAAAGAAAGCTTTATATCAACTTAAAATGTCGATAATGAACTATTTTTCTGTTAAAAAGGTAACATAGTGGATAAATAAGAAGCTTCACTTACGGGTACATTGCACTTCTGTAGAACATAGAGAGTAAGTTTATGTGATCTTCCAAAACTACTCCTTGGAAACCTCTGTGATGCAGGAACTTGCTGGGATAATTTCCTCCTATTTGCTTTATATGAAGGTAACAACTGTCGGCGGTAGTCATTGCCCTTTTCCCCATCAAAAACCTATCAATTGAATATAATTTTGTTTTTAATTTCTTACCATGAAGAGAATGTGACATAAAAAAGAAAATTAAGATCCAATTTTTCATTTACACTTATTGATCCCCTGGAAGAACCCTCACCCAAACTCACGTGTCAGGAAAGGGAAACCCTTGGACCATCCATCATTTAGTCAGTTGATTATGGTGTTTTGTGACATAAATGTAACTGTTTCCCTGCACAATGTGCTTTTTTGTAAAAGAAAATTAATACTAGAAGCATGCCGAGTTATTACTCGCTGTTGCCCCAGATTAAATCTCAATTTTTCAAGGAATTGCGAAACTGAAAATGACCATTTTAAAATTTTGTTAATTTTCCCTAGTCACTTCAAAAGTAGTATGCATTCAAAAATTACTAATGATTACAAGCAAAGACAATTCAGCTAACATTTTCTCCTTAATCAGTTAAATCAATTAGAAATGACAAATACAGAATAGCGCTTAGGGAACAACCAACAAGTAGCGTAAGCAGGACATTCCTTTATCCCGTTGTAATAAAAATGGGAACAATCAACCATAGTATGTTATCAAATATAACAGAAAGATTGAAAACGCAATTATAACCAAAATGGCCACCAAGATTGTGCTACCTAAAAAGCAACCGGGCAAAGCCACAGAATATAATTCAATATTAAAAAAACTGGAATTAAAGAAGTTGCAAAACCTTATGTAAGGCACTTCAGGGACTAAAACATGAAGAGGACACCTCTGGGGTCACTATAATCAACATAATCGAAAATGTTGATATAGCCTATATCAGGTAGTACAACACCTAAATCAAGAAAATGAATTAAGAGAGGCTCACCATCAAGAGTAAGATAACTGGAAAACATGACTACTGGATGGAAAGAACCTATATTCTGGATTTTGCAGCTGACCTGGAGCTTAACAGTGTGAAAATTACCTGCCCACTCTAAGTTGTCTAACTTTTCTTTTTCACTCATTTCCTTGCATTTTGAACATTCGACTGTCTTGTACCACTTCACTGTCATCTATCTCGTGCAAATTAGAATACAGGATGTCAAGATGTGTTAGAAAGGGCATCTTACGTTACATGCTAACTTCATTTTTCTCTGCTTTTCGCTTAAACTCTTTTCCTCACAATCTATTTGGTCAATATGACTGAACTATTATCAAAAGATTCTCCATGACCAATTAATAGGTCCATCAAAATCTATTTCCAACATCCAAAAGCGTATTTTGAAGCATAATTTGGTTCCAGAACCTCAGCCATTGCCATCATTGTGATAAAAGAACTTTTCCTCGAGGAAGAGAATTGTGGAGATGGATCCAAACCACGAGGTCAGCGAAGTTAAATTATGACTTGAAGAAATAAAAAGAAAAGATTGTTGGAGCAAGTGTTCACATACCACTAACTTCGGCTTTCTAGCAATCCCTATGCTCTTCATCATCTAATACTTGTTTATCTCTCAAGTCTACTCGAAAAAGTCTAAATGAGACAGATCCCAAGCAACTTGAGATTATTTAAAGCTCTACCCTTGACAATCCTATCTCCACCTTTTTCTGTTAATCTAAGTGTCAACAGTTGATCATACATTCAGGAAGCCACCTCGAAATTATTATTATTGTTGTTGTTGTTGTTGTTGTTGTACATTCAGGAAGCCACCTAGATTTTTTTATTTTTATTTTTACATTATTAAAGAAACTCTTGATTTTCTAATTCTATAGACCCCTTGGGGACATTTTATAATCCCAGATGCAAAAATCA
>NW_019236957.1:41308-50750 GCF_002742605.1 Olea europaea var. sylvestris
GGGATTTCCAAGTCTTTACCTTTTGGGTTCTTGAATTTCGAGGTGGGAGAGAAAAAGGTGCGTATTGAATTTGGAGTTGGGAATCCATGGCTATGGCAGATTTGGCAAGCAAAAATTTTATTTACCTAATCCACAGCGAGAAACTGGAGGCGCTTTTTACACAATTTTGATATATCGCATTTAAAAGTAGATATGTATGTAAAGGCGATAGTTGCTAGTGGGATCCTCCGACATGAGGAGACCAAAGAATAGTTAGAAAATCTTACAAACTCCAATTAAGACATGGCCATTTTAAGGTAAGTTATTAATAAAGTTTTCTTTATTTGCCCCCACTAAACCGTGATGCATCCAGAAATGTAATGGATTGGAAAAGAATTAGATCAAAATGAAAAAAATGTAATAGTGTAGAGAAAATATTTGAACTCATGTTTGGGTGCATAAAACTATTCTGGAAAGAGATCGACGAGACAAGTAGAACTCACGGCTTAGGCGACACTCGACACATACCATCGATTTTGACCATCCGAGTTCGTTTAGGACTCAAAAATTGCTTTTAAAGTTTTAGTCTATTTTTGTCATTTAATTTCTTTTGAATTCTTTTCAATTTTTTGTTGTTCAAACTAGGTTTTCATGTAAACCCTTATAATAAAAGGATTAATTCATCATTTTTCATCATCTTTGCAAGGGCTATTTTACCTAGGACTATTTTTCAAGAGGCTATTTTACCTCATTGCAAGGTGAGAGCTCTTCTTTGCAAGGATTTCCTTCATGGTGTTTGATCCATCCATGGAACGTATTAATATATTCGAAAACACTGATACATAGTCAAGATGAAGCATTGCATGTTGAAGGCACTGATGCATAGGCGAGATAAGGCTTTGTGTAGTGGAGGTACTGATGTATAGGTAGGATGAGGCCTTGGATTACGGAGTCCAAGATTTCAGGGGCCTCTTAATTCATCGAGTACCCCTTTGTCAAGGATCCTCCTTTCTCTCAGGACCTTCTTTCTTTAGGAGTTATTATTCATAAATTCTTTTTTGGAGGCTTCCATTTTTAGGGATGATAGAGACGCTCGCGAGATGAGACCTTCACATTTAGAAAAGATTTGTGGTTTTAACAATGTTCTTATGCTTCATGGATGAAGTCTTGTAATTCTTCAAATATGACCCCTTCTTCAGGGGTTATTCCGTTCGTAGCTTCTTCTTTAGATGCCTTCCTTTTGCAAAGGTTCTTTTATTCATGATATCTTCAAATGGCACCCCTTTTCGGGGGCGGGGAGGAGGGGGGGGGTCTTCATTTTATGGGCATGCTTTAACTCATAGGTAAAACTAAAAATGACCTTCACATCCCTCAATAATTTCATAACTAGGTCTCTCAACTTTTTATCTTCTACATCTTGGACCTTATATTTTGACTTTATTTTGATCACACCTTTGATAAATTACATCTGAAGTCCTTCGACTTTTAACATTCCCACACTTTGATCCCCAGTTCACTTTTTTGTTCGCTTTTAGTCCTCTTCTTCTTTTTTTGCATTGTTCTCCTTCAATTTGGGAATTTTTACTTATCACACGTAGAAAGTGCTTATACATAGGTTAGGAGGAAGATTTGCATGGTGGGAGCACTTTTAAATAAGCCATTAAGAGGCCTCTATATTTGAAAAAATCATAGTTGTAGAGTTGGAGTATTGCTACAAGGTTGAAGCCTTTGAAAATAGATGAAAACATTTGTGTAGAGGCGAAGTCCCATGTTTCAAGGATGAGGCTGCTTAATTCTTCAAACTCGTCTATTTCTTCAAGACTTTGTCCTCATAGCCTCTTTTTCGGACGTCTCCAATTTTTCATGAATATTCGATTATTGACTACTTTTTAGGGTCTTCCTTTTTCAAGAGTTTTTTTCCCCCGCTTAAGGCCTTCTTTTTTGTAGGCCTTCCCCTCTACAAGGGTCATGCATATTCCATTACATTTGGAGGAGGAATTATTGCATAAGAGTGACTTTTATCTGGAGGACCTCTTCTTTAGAGATCTCTCTTGATTTGCTTGGTCATCTATCTTTATCACTAGCACTTATTGTGGGTGACTGTTTTTTTTTTTTTTTTATTCAAAGAGAGAGTCTTTTAGATAGATTTTGACCTCAAAATACTCATTTTTCAAGGAGTATGGACGCTAAAATATTAGGTTGAACTTCAAATCTTTTATCTTTTGGGGTTTCCACTTGCTTTTTATTCAAGAACAAAACCTTTTTCAAGAGGGATGTCTTTTCATTGCTTAAACTCGTGGTGAGAAGATGCATATTCTCTTCAAAGATGGGCTCTTTTAATAGGATCTTAAACTCAAAATACTCATTTTTCAAGTAATGTGAACACCAAAGGCATTGGGTTAAACGTCAAATCTTCTATCTTTGGGGCTTCCACATGCTCTTTATTCGAGAACAAAACTTTTTCAAGTGGGAAGTTTAGGCACTCTTTGTATGCTTTTTCCATGAAATGTTAGTGGTTATAGTGTTGTTTCCCACATACGGCATCTATCTATTGACTTTGAATTTTGTACCTCCAACTGGCCAATAGATTTCATCTCCTCTCATGTTCACTTAGCTCGTTCTTGCACACTTGGACAAACTATTAGAGCGTACGGTCGATCTCCGACCGTGGAGAAGACTATCGCAGGCACTTCGACGGTCAAGTCAGCCTATGTAAGAATATATATTTTGGTATGGGATGTGCTAAAGATGTAAGCCACTTTAAGTAAAAGGGGTTTTGGACCTGGGAATAATATAGAGAGTAAAGAGATCAAAGTTATATGTTGAGAGTATAAACATACATTACCTTTGAAATGACACCAAGTGTGAGCTTTTATAGTAGAAGATGGTGAGTAAGAACCGTTAGATGAAGATACACGTGGCTTCATTCTAGCGGCTTGGGCCTCTTGTCATAGGCATAATCAGTTAGACCTATGCTCAAGTGCATTTAATGTTATGACAATTTGCAGCTTTAGGCATGACATGTAAGATTAGACTTGACTTGTTGATTGAGTAAAGCCACATATGTAGTGAGTTGTCACGTCACCAATTTGTTACATGATCTTGTATGAATATCTTCTCCCAATAGCAAAAGATATTTAATACACTCTTGAGGCAACAGCATAAATGCACAATTGATACTGGGATCACTGACATGAACTGTCAGTCTAATTCAACTTACCTGTAAAAACTAATATCATTAAAAGAAGATACAATTAATGGACAAACGACAGAAAATATTTATAGCCTGATGCAGCTGGTGTCACTTTTAAATACATGGCCATTCTATTGAACTTTCTACTTGTCATTTTATTCACGTTTAGATTCCTTTTCTTATTATTCCTCAAGTTCGTTCACAAGCTACACAGTTATACCCAAAGGTCATACTAGTTGGTATAAGAACTCCATTTCTGTTAGTTTTGGGGGGGGGGGGGGGGGGGGGAGTAGGGGAAAATAAAAATTGTGCATTAATGTTATGATTATACTATTTGCAAGATTTTGACACGAATAAATAGTCTATTGATTTGAATAATTATATCCTATTTTTGGACCCCATTTTTACAAAAACTCATTCTTTCATAAAATAATATTACAACGTAAATCAAAAAAATTTCTTAGTTTTTAATCATTCATTCTCAAAAATATATATATTCCAAACTCATTTTCCTCCAATTTTACATTAAAATGGAACCCAAATAAAGGCCTAATATTCTAAACCAGTGAATAGCATTTAATATATATATATCTATGTCGAAGGATCTTATGAGCTCTAATACCAATTTGTTAGGAGAAGAACTTATTTGAATACTAGTTAGGAAAATCTTGAAGAGGTTTAATCGGCTAGCGAAGGAACTTGTATTATATAATCTCTATATTGACTGATAACAAAAGGCAACAGAGCATCTATATTTATAGTGCTCATGAACTCTTCTCCATACCTCTCAACAACCAAAATAATATATATTCCATCTACCTATTTGTATTCACTATAAATACTCATTAATATAAGCCAACTCTAAATAGTGAATTATCCTAGAGCATTGACTTATTCAAGAACATAGAGGAAATATCGCTCCCAAACAGGCCCTAAGTTTTAAATGGGTTTCATTAAAGGCTGCCAGAAAAAGTGATGAATAATTTGATAATAATTAGATAAAATATATTGTTAAAATGAAAGTTTGACATTAAACTTTAAAATTATAATAAAAATCAAACAGGCTAACAAATAATAGACGAAAAATATCAGACAGAGTGGTCCAGTTTGGGGGAATTTCGATAGCGCAAAATGAGTATAGAACATCTGGTGGGGCAGTTCAATCTTATTAAATTTTAATATCATTCTAAAAAAATACTAGTCATGCACCTAAAAATGAAATCAAGTTTGGTAAGATCATTTTAATTGATTAAATATTTGTCCTCACGAACATAATTTATGTCATTAATATATCTCGACATTTTGCAACGTTTTTTCTCCAATACACTACATAACAAATTCAGCCGCGGCTTTTCCTTATAAATACTATCTACAAACTCATGACAAGTTGATAAATATTTGATCTAGAATGAACAAAATTGATAATTGTTATACTATGTTTGCATTTGTATCTTAAGGTTTACCATTCTCTGTAAGGATCGTGGCTAAGAAGAAACTATATTTTTGTTTCATTATCAACTTGTTTGACTTGAAAATTTAATTGTACTCCCTTAACTCAAAATATCTTCTTCTACCACTAACTTTGTGTCTTGTTTGAAGTTGATTACTCAAATTCAACTTTGTTTAGTTTAGTCATACAACTTACCTTGTGTTTGGCTCATATTTTTAAACATTAAGTGACTTTATGCCCGTGTTTGAGCCTCATTTTTTCTAAAAAAATCATTTTAACAACATATTTTTCAATAAAATAATATTCCACGTAAATTCAAAACGTTTTTAAATTTTTAATCACACTTTCTCTATCAATTTACTATTCTAAAATGCATTCTTTCTCTAAAATAGAGCTCAAACAATGGCATATTCAAAAATTCCAAGAGACTCACAAGTATTACACACTAATTCACCACCAATTATATTTATTTATAATTTAAATCGATTATAAATAATTTTCAAACATTTCTATCTTTATTTCAGTATGATCGTTCAACCTGTAACCATGATAAGAAATATTAGTTTGAGATCAATTGTCTTCTTAACTCATAGTGTGTTGTGTGGTGTCTTTCTACTTGATAACATGAGCTCACTTGGAATGTTATCAGTATGTTATTAATGAGATAATCGAATGGGGACATCATTTTTTCTAGCATCGTTATCCACTGTCGCCCTATCATTTTCTCCATTTCCACACCATCAACTTCATTTCCCCCTAAGAAGAACCTTGAAGGAATTGACAAGAAATAAACAAAGATGAATAATTTCTCTTCAAAACCAATAGTATCGACTGTGACGAAAGCTCCCATCCACCAATGGGTAGAGTTGGATGTAATAGTGTTGGGTGGTTATGTGGAGCAGAGAAGATGAATATTCTTATCGACTAATAAATTTTAGGGTGAAAATCATTTGAGGTCCTTAACTCATATTTATAAAAAGCTTAGGACCTCCTTTGCACATTTTTGAAAGATTTGGAAATTTGAATGCAATTTACACTTTTCAATTAATAAAAGGTTAAAAAGAACGTTTTGCCCTTTTAAAATTTCAGTCCTTAAAGCTTTGCGACCTTCATCGTACGATTTAAAAGTTTGGGTTGTAATCTACATATTTTTAAAACATTTTGGACATCCACTGCAACAATATCTTATAACTATTGTTGTAAAATTTTAAAAATTTATAAAGTTTGTTATATTTTCGAAACTATAATTGATAAATAATTAACAAGTTAACATAAATGAATATTTTAAAATAATTTAATGAAACTAATTGAAATTTCATATTTATAAAATTAATAGCATTTTCTTTATTTATTTGTTATACCCTTGACATTTATACTAATATTGATATTTAAAAAATTAAAGTAATATCATCACAACATTAAATATGCAAAAAACAAAAAAAAAAGTATCAAAGGTTTATAATTTAGATTTCTTTTTAGTTCTTTTTGTAATAGAGAAAAAATAATTTTTAATTTTATAATTTAGATTTCTTTTTATTTCTTTTTGTAGTATACAAAAAAATAATTTTAAAAAATTAAAATAGTTTATTTGTCTAAATTAAAATTAAAAGTGGATGTTTTTATAATTTTTATGAAAAGGAAGGTATGGTCTCTGTTATTATTATCATAAACTTCACGAGAAGTTTACTTAGCTACTTTTCATTATTTTCAAAATATATTTTATTCTTTCTTTTCAACAATATATTTTTTAATAAAATAATATTATACACAAATTTAAAATTTTTCTTATTTTTTAATAACACATTCTCCACTAGTCTATTATTCAAAATACATTCTTGGCTAAAAATAGGGCTAAAACAGGAGCTTAATTTCCTCTAATAATAACTTTTCTTTATATATTTTTTTGTCTTTTTTTCAAAAAAAAAAATATATTTTTATATTTTTCTCACTTTTTAAAAAAAAAAATATTTAGAAAGATAAATAACTATTAAGGTGAGGTCTACCAACTGAATCAAACAAAGATGCACACAATCAATAATGACACTAGTGTGTCCCCACCGGCATGATGCAGTGGTAAAGTAAGAGGATTCCATACGAAGCATTGGAGGTTCGAATCCACACGACAGTTGGAAGGCAACATTTATGTTGGAAGACAGTTGTTCTGTGAAGGCAAAGTTATGGTGCGTTTTGTCGTCTCTCCAGGAGTCCTGTCCGCATGTTGTAAAAGGAGGTTTACAAGGAGGAGAGTCGCATCCCGAATGTCCAGCCCAAATATATATAAGCTGTGTCCACATCCGAATTTATCCAGGTGGTGAACAAGGGGAAGACTGCCACTCCTCAGAATTAGTCAGACGAAACTTGGACATCTGAGTTATTAAAATAATAATAATAATAATAATAACACTAGTGTAAGGTCATTGAGTTGATACCTCCGCCACTTTCGGCGCATTCGAGGTTTCCATTATAAAAATCTCTCTTTGCCCTCGAAAATCCTAATCCTACACCATCACAATCGACGGATAATTTTTAGTTTGGCCAAGTCAAAGGGGCAATTTTTCACTTTAACCAAAAAAAATTTGCCTATCACCAAAATAGCATTTTATTGAATAAAAGACAAAAATACCCTTAAGTAGTTTATATAATTACAAAAATAGAATTTTATTTCAAAAGACAAAAATACCCTTAACTTACAAATTAAAAAATCAAACACTTTTCACTTTATATTTAATTATTTATTTTAAACAATTACTCAAATTAAAAAAATTAATATTAAATTTACTTTCTTGTTTAAATATTTCATTAATTAATTATCTTAATCGATTATGTATATTATTTATTTAATATTTAATTTCTTTATTTAATTATTTATTTAATCACTTGCTTAAATAAAAAATTAATATTTAATTTCATTTCTCATTTAAATAAATTATTAATTTATTATCTTAATTGATTATGTATATTTAATAAATTATTTAATTATTTATTTTAAACACTGATTCAAATAAAAAATTAATATTTAATTTTGGTTTCTCTTTTAAATATTTCATTAATTAATTATCTTAATTGGACCTTATTTAATTATTTATTTTAAACACCTACTCAAATAAAAAAATTAATATTTAATTTGGTTTCTCGTTTAAATATTTCTCTATTAATTATCTTAATTGGTTATGTATATTATTTATTTAATATTTAATTACTTTATTCAAATTATCACTTATTTAAATAAAAATAATAATATTTATTTTAATGTCTTATTTAAATATTTCTTTAATTAATTGTCTTAATTAGTTATGTATGTTATTTATTTATTGTTTAATTACTTTGTTTAATTATTTATTTAATCACTTAATTAAATAAAAAATTAATATTTAATTTAATTTCTTATTTAGATATTTCATTAATTAATTATCTTAATTGGTTTTATGTATTTAAAATTTAATAACTTTATTTAATTATTTATTTAATCACTTATTTAAATAAAGAATTAGTATTTATTTTAATTTCTTATTTAAATATTTCATTAATTAATTATCTTAGTTAATTATGTATTTCTTTATTTAATATTTAATTACTTTGTTTACTTATTTATTTAATGGCTCAATTAAATAAAAAATTTATATTTAATTTAATTTCTTATTTAGATATTTCATTTATAAATTATCTTAATTAATTGTGTATATTAAGTATTTAATATTCCATTACCTTATTTAATTATTATTTTAATCACTTATTTGAATAAAAAATTAATTTTTAAATATTAATTAATTATTTAAATACTTCAGGAATTAATTATCTTAATTGGTTATGTATATTATTAGTCATCAATATTTAATTACTTTATTTTAATTGCTTGTTAAATAAAAACATTATACCATAATGTACAAGTGCCATAATATTATTGGAGAGTTGAAAAACAGTTTTTTCGATCCTTTACTCAAAAAATTTCACATATATTGGGGGTCCTCTTCGGCATAGTTATGTATATTATTTATTTAATATTTAATTACGTTGTTTAATTATTTATTTAATCACTTAATTAAATGAAAAATTAATATTTAATTTAATTTCTTATTTAGATATTTCATTTATAAATTATCTTAATTGGTTGTGTGTAGTATGTATCTAATATTTCATTACTTTATTTAAATAAATTTTACAATATATATACAATTATTTCATAAATAAAAAAATATTCACCGAGTTAATGACCATGCATACATCGTCGTATTTCTTGAATGCATTTTCCAACTGTGTCAGAATTACCGTCATAAGTAGGATCGATGTAACAGGTCTGCGTGCTACTCATCCAACAAATATAGGACTAATGCGAAGCAAGCAAAGTTATAGTTCGACGCAACTTTGTTAGCAATATGTCTCATGGCTGTGTTCAAATGGCAATCCATCTTGTAAAATTTAAAATATTTATATTTCTTTGTTATTTATGTCAATTAATTATTTTTATTGCTTAATTAACATTTAAGTTACTTGTTTATTGAATTTATTTCAATTAGTTATTTATTATCATTTAAATAATCATTTAATTATTTATCATTCAAATAATCATTTAATTATTATTTAAATGTTCACCGAGTTAATAACCATGCATCGAAATTTCGAAATAACGTATAACATAAATCACAAATGAATAATATGTACCTCAGGATCGTTGAGGAGAGCTGATAACTGTCAGCTTTGTCCCCATGGATAGTTGTTGAATGTGTTAATGTCATCAATAACTTCCAAATCTAGAACTAATGCGAAACTGATAAAATTATAGTTCGACATAATTTTATCGGGAATCTGTCTCATAGCGACGT
>NW_019236957.1:54467-58749 GCF_002742605.1 Olea europaea var. sylvestris
AGACAACACAATATAAGTAATTAAAATAAATAATTAACTTAAAAATTAAAGGAAATAAATAAATAAGCAATTTAAAAAAAAAATCTGGACATCTGGCGGTCGGCCCAGATGACTGGGCCATCTGGGCACCTGGCAGCCCAGTCAACTGGGCGCCCAGGCGACCCAGTTGACTGGGTCGTCTGGGCACAGTTAACCGACCCAAACGACCTAGTCAACTGGGCCGTCTGGGTCATTTAGGCATGCCTAATCGGTCCAGTCAGCTGGGCTTACGTCTCCTTTGTGGAGATCGCCGAAAAACTCCATTTTCGGCGATCTCTACTCCATTTTCCTCCTCCAAAACTATTATCCTTACCCAAAAATCATGCGTTTTTTCAAAAATCAACACATGTATATGAAATCATATTTTTTTTTCCCCAAAAATCAACATAAAAACTTTAAATATGGCTCGTCTATTTTTCATTTTTTATCAGTACTACAGTAATTTTTCTCTTTCCTTACTATCTTCTCTTTCTTTTTTAAATAGTAAGGGTAAATTTGAATTTCTCTTGATTTTTAATATTTTAAACATTTTGCATTTTTTTTTATTAGTCAAAGGCCTCTTTGAAAAACTGGTCGGGTCAACCGACAGTTGGCCACTAATTCCTCTCACAATCGACCCAACTCCATTTCCATTTCACATCTTTCTCCCACACATAACACAGTTGCAGAATGTATACTGTAAAGGGTAAACAATGTCGCACGTCCTTCACACCACGTTCATTTCCACCACACCCGCCTCTCTCCGTCGCCAATTTCTTCATTCCTCGACTTTTGGGAGAACTCAAATTCAATCTAAGACACGAGAAATATCCATGCCTCCACTGAGTTCTACAATGACGGAGGGAAAATTTGTCAGCTGGGTTAAATCAGAGGGTGACAAGTTGTCCAAGAGCGAGTCCGTTGTTGTTGTTGTTGAATCGGATAAAGCGGACATGGATGTCCAGTCATTCTATGATGGCTACCTTGCTTCAATTATTGTTGAAGAGTTCCCCTATTGCCCTCATCGCGGAGTCGGAGGACGAAATTACCTTTGCCAGGTCACAAATATCCTACTCTTCCACCGATGCCGTGAGTGAGAAGGATGCCAGTACTACTAATATCGATGATGATGTTGCTAGTGTAAAAGCCAGTAATAGTAGTACTATGGTTGTTACTGGTGATACAGGGCCGTTTAAAGTGGGCTCTGTGGTGCATCTGGCATCGGAAGGTGGAAAGAGGGTGGTGGCGTATCCATACTCGAAGAAATTGGCGAAGGAGTTGGGGTGGATTTGAGGAGAGTAGTGGGTAGTAGCCCAAATGGGAGAGTGGTGGCAAAGAATGTGGAGGCTGCGGTGGTGGCCAATGCAAGTTCTAATGGTATTGATACGATAGTGGCAACTGAGGCCACAAAGTCGAGTGGTGGTGCTGCGGTGGAATTGGGGTCTGTGGTGTTGGGAAAATGGATGATTTGTGGGTAGGGATTTATTAATTAAATAAGATAAGCATAATTCAATAATAATATAAAATCCAAGTGACTCATGGTTGGTTCTCCTTCTATGAACACAATCATAGGGAAATAAGTGAATAAACCTTTCATCGAGTTGCCAAAATAGTGTAATATAAAATTGTAGAGAGTATTTTTGTATTCAATTATTTCAAACTGTGTTTTCTAACGGTATATCAAATTGTGATTTTTTTTTGTGTCCAAATTACAACCCCCCCCCCCCCAATACTAATGAAAAACACAACGAAAAATTAATCAATTCATAACATCCATTCAAATATTTAAATTAAGTGTTGATTTTTCCAAAATATTTAAGTGTATGTTATGTAATCAATTCATAACATCCATTCAAATATTTAAAAACACAACAAAAAATTAATCAATTCATAACCTTTCATCGAGTTGCCAAAATATTCAAGTGTATGTTATGTAAATTAAGATTTTAATTAAGTTAAAACTGAAAGTTAAAAATGACATAATTTTGAAAATTGAAACTTAATATAATTTCCAACATGTGGTGCCATTCACAATAATGCAGCACGCTGTGAGTGGGAATATGGTGTGTCTTACTCCAACATTTACAGTCGAATATACTGTTATCACATATGCACTTGATGCTTTATACAAGAAGGTAATGATACTTCATAAATTTAAGCATTTTCCATTTTTCTTGATTGTTTCAATAAAGTATTGATTTTTCCAAGTTTTAATGAACATTGCTGCATATTTGACGTTGGAATTAAAAAATTGGGATGAGATATGAGCAGAATTATGAACTTTTGTTTTTGACAGAATTAATCGAATGATTTAAAACAGTTAGACTAAAACTGGAGTAGAAATTAAATGAAAATCACCTAAACTAATAGAATTGGCTAATTTTTTGGTGCACTGTAGATATATTGTATATGCATTGCTTTATTAGCTGATAGACTCCTAATGGATTGTCGTTTCGTGATTTTGAATTTTTATATCCTTTTAAGAGTAAAATTTATATTGAGAAGCGGGAAAATCCCGTAGAATTCTGGATCTTTGATAATAAGATTGGAATTGAAAATTAGTGGGATGTGCTGATGATGAAGGGAAATTTGTTGATGTATATGCATAATCGATTGAACACTCTTGAATAAGTTGTAGATTAGGAAAGTTGCTTTTAATCTTTTGGCTGGAATTTCTAGAATGTGCAGATTGAGATTCATATTACAAAGCTGGTTACAATTTTGCGTCTGAACATTAGTGAATTGATGGTAATGTTTGCATGAATTAGCTTCTTGTTCCTTCAAGATATGTTTAATATCCGGTGTTGAACATGACTGAATATCATGAACGAAGAAAATAAGCTAAAATCTTCTCCATTATATTGTCCAATTCTGTGTAATAAACATTTCTTTACTATTTTTCTTTTTGTGATTGTTTGGTGATAATTTTCTCATATGATTAGTATTCGGCGGATATTATTATGAATTTTGTTCTTCCCCAAGGGTGTGTTATATCAAACCGTCTTTCTTTATTATCTTTGTCTTAGATTGACCTATATTCATTATCGCGAAATTGGAAGGATTTAGTTGACAAGGCACAAGCAAAGCAACTTAAACCTCATGAATGCAATTCAGGTACATTTATATTTGATTGCACCAAATTGTTTTATCCTTGGATTTGTTGGAGCACATTATTATAAAGCTTAAGCCCTTGGAAGAGGGATATTCTTATTTATTTCAATTTAGTCTTCAAAATTTCCCTTCACTCATAGCACGCGAGATTTAATTTATTTTATTATTATTATTATTATTTTTTTTTTTTTTTTTTTTTTTTTGTTTCTTTTTTTTTTTTTTTTTTTTTTTTTTTGGTTTAGGTTGGCTCAAGCACAATTTTCATAAATGGGTGATAGCAAGACTTGTACTGACATGCTTTGATAATGAACCACCGCTTTGAAATGGCTGAGCTGTTAGTGGAGGAAAATATTTATTTATTTAGATTTAGTCTTCAACAAAACTAGATAATTGCATGAAAATTTCTTCTTGACTTGCTGGAAACTGCATTCTATTTCAAATATACTGATCTTCAAATTGAGCAAGAATTTGTATATTTTCTGCCATCATTTTCACTCGTTGATTATGAAATTTTGTGACTAAGATTCTAGTTGATAGTTTGTGTATGCGTTTCTCAAGGCGAATGAGAGAGACTTGAACAAAACTTGTGAATTTATGAATGTCAATAGTTGAAGAAAGTTATCTTCAAAACATTGAACATAGGACAATGCTATAAACAAGAATGGTTTTTAAGTTATTCAAAAGTATTCATAATATGTGCCAACTTATTATAGGTGAACAGTCATAGTATAAGTATGCAGCTATGCAGTAACTATAGATGGTAATTCTACAATCAAAATGAATGGACGTAGGGCACTAGCAATCCTCAGAAAGAACAAGAAAAGTCGATGAAGACCCTTAGGTGGACATGGCGTGGTGCTAGCTTTAGGCTCTTTGATGGTCAAGTCTATGATTTCTTTAGTGAGAAATTTCGTATAGAATGCAAAGAGGCATACCTTGAAATATGAATGGTGATGATATATCTAGGAGGAAGATTGTAATTGTCTGGATGGCAGTAGATGTGATCTTCCAGAATTGGGGGTGGTTGGAGATATAAACTCACCGAATAGTTCCGTTGAAGGGCTATCCAAAGATAAGCCACATCCTTTTATTAAGCAGACTGATATTGTTTTATGTATCTTAGGCCAATCATAATACCATCTAGTCAAGTATT
>NW_019236957.1:60101-96958 GCF_002742605.1 Olea europaea var. sylvestris
TGGAACAACCCTAAGGGTTCAACTCTCCTAATAAAAAACACAAGGTGTGTAAACTCGTTAAATCATTGTATGAATTGAAACAAACTCCTAAATAATGGCACAAAAAATTTGACAAAACGATATTGTCAAATGAATATAAGATAAACGAGTGTGACAAGTGCGTATACATAAAACATACACAAAATGCCTATATGATTGAATGTCTATATGTAGACAACTTGTTGATAATGGGCAATAGTCACAAAATGATGCTAAGCACTAAGAAGATGCTAACGAAGCATTTTGATATGAAAGATACGGACGTGGCCGATGTGATATTAGGAATTAAGATTTCTAGAACATCAGAAGCAATTATACTTTCTCAATCTCACTACATTGAGAATATACTTAAGAGATATAATGTGTTTTAGGAAAGTCCCGCAAAAACCTATTTTGACACAAGTATACTTAGTCAAAGATACGGGTGAATGTGTGTCACAACTAAAGTATTCACAGGTTATAAGTAGTCTAATGTATATTACGAACTGTGGTATTATAATGATATTATGATGCGAATTAGATATTCAACATGAAGGATTCCAAGTCTAGTAGTGGAGCTACCATATCATGAAAATCGACACAACAAACATGTATAGCTTGATTAATGATGAAATTTGAGTTCATTCCTTTGGATAAGGCTAGAGAAGAAACGGAATGACTTCGTAACTTTTTGGAAAATATTCCATGTTGGCCCAAGCCAATACCTACAATAAGTATACATTGGATAGTCAGTTGGCTATTGGAAGGGCTCGAAGCAGCATATATAATGGTAAGTCCAAACATATACGTTGTAGACATAATACCATTAAGCAGATGATCTCAAACAACATCATCTCTATAGATTATGTAAAATCAAAGGAAAACATCACAGATCTACTTACAAAAGGTTTACCTAGAGATTAAGCATGTTGCCTATTAAGAAGAATGGTATTAAAGCTTACCTTGTTGACTGGAGATCCTAAGATCTTAGTTCAAGGGGATAACTAAGTTATGAAAATTTCATGAAACACTAAGAAAAATATTTTTCTAACTAATTTCTAGGATGTTAAAATGTTTTCTGTAGAGTGATTAGATGTTAAGATACTCTTTTAATTATTCATATATCTTGATTAAAGTCAAGTGGAATAGCGCATAATACTCTTAATAGGAAGTCACCTATATAAGTGTAAAGTGGGGCCGCTTCCACGAGAATTGTTCAAGGCTAAATTTTTTTAAACACTTATGAAACCAAAGATGGTTCAGGGTCAAAATGAACCAAGTCATGAGAACTATGAATAGATTAGGTAAGATATCTATGTGAGTATTGTTGTCTTGACTTATATTAACAATTGAATGGTTTAAAACATCACATTCACCAATTAGCTAAGTCCGATAGTATTTTACTAAGGAAGACTCAAAGCTGGAAGCTACCTTACATGATGCAGTGTTTTTCGGCTCTCTTTACAGTGCATCATATTTTTGCATTACATACTCGAATTTACATTCATGTAGGCGATTGTTGGAAATTGGTTTGAAAGTTAAGAAAAATTGGTCAATTTTGGCCAAATATTCGGATTTGATCTAATGGTCAAATTACAAATATAAATAGACTAAATATGTTCTACTTGTTGAGTAAATCGTTGTTGTATATTTGGAATCTTGAAACCAATTTCGAATGAATGAAAAATTGTGGTTCAAAGTTAAAAAGAAAATGGAGGAAAACTAGCCAGAAAAATCGCCTAACTTCATCACTCGCCCATCACTCAAGTGGTGGGACTGACGTCAGCGAAAAACTTTTTGTAAATATTTTGACACTGACGCTTGAGCGAGAGGTCAGGGACAAGCTAGCGACAGCAATTGATGCTTCTGTTCATAAGGTTGCGAGGTTTTGCACGCAACAATTCGCCCACAACCTCTAATCATCAATAAATAGGATCTTTTGGTCATCCATTGGGCATCCCATATCATACTTGCATTGAGCATTACATAGAACTCTTGCAAAACCTCTCCCAAATTCATTCAAAATCCGTTTTCTTCTTGTAGAGAGAAACTCCATCAAAAGTTCGTTGTAACTTGTGGTTTAAAGTGCTATTACCACAACTTGATTCATTGTATCTTAAAAGACAAGTACCATGAACCGTTAGCACCATAATGGGTCTATTTTATCTTAAGAAAAGAGTGAAATTCATTTGCAATGGCTTGTTCTTTTCTTCTTCTTATTTTCTTTGTTTTATTTCTATTTTTTCGTTTATAATTTACATACTACATTTAAAACCCCATATTTATTGTGTTTAATCACGTTCATGCGGATTAAACTTTGTTCTTGTTTGTTTCATGTTCAAACAACACTTTTACCGCATATATATAGCCCGACACAACATTTTCTTGCTTAATTTGTGGATGTAGGGCCATAAAAGATTCATGCATCTCTAAATTCATGAAATGACTGAGCTGATGTGGCTATGTACACTTATAGCAGTGTGTTCGACGATTCTCTCTGTTGCTTTTCGCTACTATGAAATCTAGAAGTGGCAAATGGAGAAATCTAGAGTTTTCTCTGTTGCTTTTTGCTACCATGAAATTTGGAAGTGGCTAATGGAGAAATCTCGGGTTTTCAAGTGTGTGGGGGAATGGTAATTGGAGCTGGATTTGTGATATGTTTACCTTAAATCATGATTGTCTACAGATAACTATACAAATACTTTTTATTTGGAACTAGGTTTCTTTAGCAAGAATTCTAGGTGAAAACACGATAATGACAAAACCATATACTTTTCATTACAAAACAAATAAATCTGAAAAGATGGATTATTTTGTGAAAGAATTTTTGGGCTTCATAAATTTCTCGTGATATTTTCTTACAAAGTTTTGTTAAAGCATCTATATGGGTAGCAACCTCTAACAGAGATAGAGATGACTTTGTGGTCAGCTTCCATTCTGCTTGTTGGAAGGTTAGGGTCAATGATAGGGGCTTTTGTATGGGTGTTTCTTTTCCCTAACTTTTCAATGAAATGCTATCACTTGTCATCCTTTTTTCAACCATGCCACTAACATTGTCTATGTAGCACGGTAATTATATTATCATTTCATCCTCTAATTCATTTATATAAGCTACTAAATAGAATTTATAATTGAAGGGAATTATAATTGGAAGGAAAGCGATGAATAAGATTGCTATTTCGTGACACAAATCAAAATTTTTTAATTTCCTTCTTTATTTTTATTTTTTTTAAAAAATAATATGTATAATGAAATGACTATTGTGCCTTTTCAAATTTGTGTATATTCTAATTAAATTACTGATTAATGGATCGAAACCTCCATTTGAATGAATCCTGCTAATTTATCAAAGTGACCCAGTTGATAAAAAAGTATTGAGAACAAAATTGTAAGAGAAATGAATGGTTAATATTAAATTCATATAACATTTACATATTTACAAGAGTAAACTACTTTGATGAATCAACAATGCTACTTTAACATGGGGTTTGACCGGCTTCCTGACAGAGTGACGTGGATAAAGGATTATTTTTCTAAATTCTAATTCTTTTAAAAACCAATGAAAAGCAAACAGCGGCCCATTTACACATTTTCCCCATTCATCATTTGGGCACCATTTTCCCCTTTTTGTTTTCTCCACTTTCATCTGCATTTTTTCACTCACAATCTGCATCTACACATCGACCGTCGGCCAGCTCCGACATCTCAACTACCTCCGAAGTCTCCGTTCATTTGGCCAGCTCCGATATCGCTTTCGCCGCACGTCGATATCTCCTATCGTTTGTTGACCTTCACTTCCATCGATGACGAAAAAAGATAAAACTTGAAATTTATTGTAAAAATCTGAAGTTTATTGTAAAAGCTGAAATTTATTTTAAAATCTGAAATTTAATTTTAAGGTAAAATGGAAATTTTATTTTTATTCTAAGTAGAAGCATGATACTAATCAATATGATTTAGGTAGGATTTTGTTAATTTTTGGAAGAATTTGTGAAAGAATGATGACTACTAAATTTATTCTTATTTTAAGAAGCATGATATTAAGTAGAAGCATGATATTGAACAATATCATCTAGACAGGACTTTGTTAATTTTTGGAAGAATTTGTGAGAGAATGATGACTATTACTACCACAGCTTGATCTAGTAGTGGAGAATAAATGCATAAGAAGTCGAATTTGTAAATGTTATAACTGACTTTAACTGAATATGTTACATAAATTGTAAAGAAAGTTCACTGGAAGAGGACTATAAATAACAGTTCAATTGGCTTTTTGTTGCAGGGGAATAAATTTCGGATCTATGTTGGTGAGTCCAATGATGAATATGATATTAACAATACAAAATTACGGGGTAATGACGCAACAGGAGGGGATGGTGTGACTGTGTCTAAGGTGGGGCATGAAGTTTAAGGATGAAAATAACATATTTGAGCTTTATAAAAGATATGCATACGACTCGTGAGAAGAGAAATTCGATAAAGGATGAAAATGGAGTTCTGCGATATGTTACATTTGTTCATAGCCGTGAAGAAGAAAATCAATAATACAAATGTTTTTCTGAAACCACAAGCTACCATGCAGAGTGGATGTAAAGCCAATCTGACTGCATGTTTAGATATTTGTGGAATATGAAGAATTAACACAGTACACCTCGATCAAAATCATAGAACAAGTCCTTTGAAGTCCGGATTGTATCGATGCAACAGAGAATAAAGTGCTCAATTAAAACGTCGCTTGAAGTAAATGACGTTGCAAAAATACCGTCGCACAAAAGTTTCAACTCTACGATTGTCAAAGCATGTGGATATGAGAATATGACCTGCATTGAGAAAGACTGTTGAACTATGTTGAACAAGTTAGGAGGTTAAGACTTGAAGAATGTGATGCCACAGCAATATACTCATACTTAACGAATGCATGTTTGCACCATGGGCAATGGCGTTTCTCCAGACAGATCATAGAAAAAT
Source organism: Olea europaea var. sylvestris (assembly GCF_002742605.1). NCBI lineage: Eukaryota > Viridiplantae > Streptophyta > Magnoliopsida > Lamiales > Oleaceae > Olea > Olea europaea. The sequence continues at coordinate 65,088 of NW_019236957.1, forward strand.
GCCATTTTTCTCTACAACTACGACATACTCCATGATTCTTTTTTGCCATTATAAGTTGGGAATAAACCACAATATATCGTAAGCTGAGATTAAATTTAGAGCAAACTTCATAAGTCAATTAAATTGAACATTTGAATTATAAAAAGTCATCTAACCATGAACTTTATAACTAATATACTAGATGTGCATCTTTTGCAATCCTTTCAATGCTCCAACACTTTAAATAAAAAGGTTAAACTGTAGTAATTTTTACAATTGGCTTTGAATCATCATGAATTTGTCTAAAGAATAGTGCAATGCCAATTCTACCTACCTCAGCCTCTTAGAATGCAGACTCTACAAAATCTCATTAAAAAAAAAAAAAGTAAAAAATAAAATTAACTAGGGGTTAACAAAACTCATTGGATATGGCCCAACAGTGTTTTATAAAGGCAGCATAATGTTTTTCTTCTTTTCAATTTATCTTTTGGACGAGAAAAGTCAAAAGAAAATTACATAAGGTCGTGTTTTCTTTAAGATCAATAATTATATTGTGCTATAATTGACAAAATCAACTCAAACTTCTGAAAAGAAAGGGGTTAAAAATGTGTGTTTTTCATGTATTTATAAAATATGCTCGACTAAATAGACCGAACATGTTACAAAAGTCAATTGGATCGTCTAACCCTATACAATGCACTAATAAGAGGGTCTAAAATAAACCTAAATCGAAACTATGACTACTAAATGAATTGTGGATATAATCCAATGATTGCTAATGGCATTTCACGTAAAAATGAGAAAAAAATTAAATCCCAACAAATTCGAACTTAATATGCAACAATAACATCAAGCAAGAATAATAAACATAATCAACACCCATGTAAAATAATTAAACGGCACATAATGAGTGCAATTTGTGTACTTATTTAGACCATTTTATTAAACTTTATGTCATCAAATTATTGAATTTTATTTAATTTGGGTTAATTTTTGTTCGTTTCAGTGTTCGACCTGTTTTGAAGCAATTGGAAAATAAAAGGATCAATTGGCTATTAAATAGAAGTTGTGGACCAAACATAAATTGAAAAAAATGAAGAAGGAGAATCCAAGAAGCTAGGAACGTTAATTTCTATTGTACCACTACACCAATTGGGTTGTCAACCGTTGGAAGTGATTTATATATATACTAGTTTTTGCCCATGCAATACACAGGCAGGGTTAGTTTGAAGGTGATGTTGGTTTGTTAAATGTGTTGAATTCTCATGAATTACATTTTTAACAAAATATTTTCTATGGTTACATTGAGATGAACTTTCCTTTATTGAGCGTGCAGATAGACTAAGTTATATCATTACAGATGAAGCAAGCAAATGAAGGAGTTCATGTTTTCACTATCTAAGCTCGATATTCACATACTAAAATAAGTGAATCTTCTCATCTGCATGTGTCCAAATTCTCACTTATTCTTGCTACCATTCCTCTGTCTTGTAAAGTTGCAACACCATTGGTTGCCTTGTAACAATAAAATAAATTTTACTACAAGATCCACATCCTAGGTACAACCTAAACATTCTTTTGAAGACTTTTCACAAAATCTCGCTTCACGAACCATTTAAACAAGAATTGCTTTCTACATTTACGAAGAAAACAAAATTAAGTAGTATTAACACGGTGAAAATTATTTTATTGACATAATTAGTAAATCCCTATAATATCCCAAAATTCCTTATACAAAATATGATCCAAGTACAATGAATAAACTGAATTACTGAAGTTCAAACCTAAATTACATATATCCATGTGGGAATAATAAATAAAGAAACCTTATAAGCAAGAACGATGAATTGAAAGTAGTCTTTTATGTTTTGTTTGCAACCAATTCAAATTAATAAAGGAAAAATTATTATTCGTGATTAATAGCACTTGAAGACAAACTGATGAAGAGACTCTCTCTCCATAATCATCAACATTTTTATCTTTAGCAATTGTAATCCTTGGGATCTTTTCAACTGTGTCTCCAACGAAACCCTTTGCCATACCGAGTCAAATATATTCCTATATTTTTTCAATCAAATAGAATCACACTACACTTTGCACAACACAGCATAATCCGTTTCCCCTCTTTAATCCCATAAACTATGATTGTCAGAATAAATTAGAAACCCAGTTTCTAATTCAAAATTTTATATTCCTAAGACCCAAATTGAATCCCAATTTTAGCATTAGAGAACAACAATCAAATCAAGCTTCCATAAAATCCAATTCAACCCTTCCCAACAAAGTGTAATCTAAATTAAACCATATCCATTTAAGAAACTAAACAATTATACCACTAAACTATATTAAAGCTAAAAAGATAAAATTCAGAGAAATTCAAAATTAGCACAACAGTTGAACAAGCAGACACATAGTAATACTTCACTAAAAACGTATGGCCTAAACTAACGAGATCGCATATATGAAAAAAATAGAGAGCGAGGATCTAACATCGAGGGAAAAAAGGCTTGAAAGTATGAACACTCTAAAAGATGCAGGTATGGTTCAAATCTCTTCATCTCTTGAAGTTTTATTCTAAGGGTTTGTTTGGCTAAAATCTGTCACACAATACTCTTTCTTCATTTTCTCACACTTTCAACTGTCAGCCATATCCTATAATTTTATTAGTAGTAATATTTATTAAAATAATATTTTGTCATAGTGTAGCTTTTTTTTTTTAAATTGGTGGAATAGAAACGACATCGTTTTCTATTTTACTTGCAACTTACATGCTTTGAATCTGATACACAGTACTATTTTTCCATTTTCTCACGCTATCAATTATTGACCATATCCTATAATTTTATTAGTAATAATATTTTTTTAAATAATTTTTTTATATAAAAGTTATTCTTTATTTCTAAAATGTAAAAAGTTACTTATAACTAAAAAGATCACTTCAAGTTATTTAAAATTAAAATGAACTTAAAAACTACTTATAAGCAAAAAAAATATTTACTAAATTTTTTTAATTATAAATATTTAGATATATTTAGTTTTTCAAATTAAATATTAATAAAAAGATTACACTATCTAAAATGTAAAAAATTACTTATAAGTAAAAAATTAATTTAAGTTATTTAAAAGTACTAAAAAATTTATAATTGTAGAAACTACTTATAGGTAAAAAAATATTATTCTCTCCTTCTCTTATAATTGTAAAAGCTACTTATAAGTAAAAAAATATTAACTTAAAATTTTTAAGTATAAGTATTTAGATATATTTAGTTTTTTAAATTAAATACTAATAAAAAGATTACAATTCATGCACGGAATGTTAATCACTCCGTGCATGTGATGACTTTTTCTATTTTACCTGCATCTTACATACTTTGAATTTGACATATAGTACTCTTTCTCTATTTTCTTACGCTATTAACTATTGACCATATTCTATAATTTTATTAGTAATAATATTTTTTAAATACTTTTTTACATAAAAGTTAATCTTTATTTCTAAAATGTAAAAAGTTACTTATAACTAAAAAATCATTTCAAGTTATTTAAAAGTAAAATGAACTTATAATTGTAAAAATTACTTATAAGTAAAAAAATATTAACTTAAAAAATTTTAAATATAAATATTTAGATATATTTATTTTTTAAATTTAATATTAATAAAAATATTACACTATCTAGAATGTAAAAAAGTTACTTATAAGTAAAAAATATTAACTTAAAAAATTTTAAATATAAATATTTAGATATATTTATTTTTTAAATTTAATATTAATAAAAATATTACACTATCTAGAATGTAAAAAAGTTACTTATAAGTAAAAAAATATTTCAAGTTATTTAAAAGTAATAAAAAAAATTATAATTGTAAAAGTTACTTATAAGTAAAAAAATATTAATCCCTCATTCTCTTATAATTGCAAAAGCTATTTATAAGTAAAAAATATTAACTTAAAATTTTTTAAGTATAAATATTTAGATATATTTAGTTTTTTAAATTAAATATTAATAAAAAGATTACACTATCTAGAATATAAAAAATTAATTATAATTAAAAAAAGCGTTTCAAGTTATTTAAAAGTAATAAAAAAATTTAAAATTGTAAAAGTTACGTATAAGTAAAAAAAAATATTAATCTCTCATTCTCTTATAATTGCAAAATCTACTTATAAGTAAAAAATATTAACTTAAATTTCTTTAAGTAAAAATATTTATTTTTTTAAATTAAATATTAATAAAAAGATTACACTATCTAAAATGTAAAAAGTTACTTGTAAGTAAAAAAACACTTCAAGTTATTTAAAATTAATAAAAAATTTATAATTGTAAAAGTTACTTATAAGTAAAAAAAAAAATATTATTCCCTCATTCTCTTATAATTGTAAAAACTACCTATAAGTAAAAAATATATTAACTTAAATTTTTTTAAGTATAAATATTTAGATATATTTAGTTTTTAAAATTAAATATTAATAAAAAGATTAGACTATCTAGAATTTAAAAAGTTACTTATATGTAAAAAAATCACTTCAAATTATTTAAAGGTAATAAAAAAATTTATAATTGTAAAAGCTATTTATAGATAAAAAAAAATATTAACTTCAACATTTTAAAATAAATATTTAGATCAAATTAAATATTAATAAAAAATTACTATAAATAAAATTTAAAAAAAAAAAAGGAAAACTCCATGCGCGGAGTGAAACCACTCCACGCATTACTTTTTTTTTTTATATTATAGTAATTTTGTATTAATATTTAATTTAAAAAAATTAAATATATCTAAATATTTACTTAAAAATGTTGAAGTTAATATTTTTTAATCCATAAGTAGCATTTACAATTATAAATTTTTTATTACTTTGATATAACTTAAAGTGATTTTTTTTAACTTATAAGAACATTTTACATTTTAGGTAGTGTAATCTTTTTATTAATATTTAGTTTAAAAAACTAAATATATCTAAATATTTATTCTTACAAAATTTAAATTGATATTTTTTTTCTTGTAAGTAGTTTTTGCAATTATAAGAGAATGAGAAATTAATATTTTTTTTATTTATAAATAGCTTTTGCAATTATAAGTTTTTTATTATTTTTAAATAACTTAAAGTGATTTTTTTACTTATAAGTAACTTTTTACATTCTAGTTAGTGTAATCTTTTTATTAATATTTAATTTTAACTCTAAATATTTACTTAAAAATGTTGTAGTTAATACTTTTTTATCTATAAATAGATTTTACAATTATAAGTTTTTTTATTATTTTTAAATAACTTGAAGTGATTTTTTTACTTATAAGTAACTTTTTACATTTTAGAAATAAAGAATAACTTTTATGTAACAAAAATATTATTACTAATAAAATTATAGGATATGGATGATAGTTGATATCGTGAGAGAATGGAGAAAGAAGTAGTGTGTCAGATTCAAAGCATGTAAGTTGCAAGTAAAATAGAAAACGACATCGCTTCTGGAGACCAATTAAAAAAAGTTACAATGTAACAAAATATTATTTAAAAAAATATTACTAGTAATACAATTATAGGATATAGTTGATAGCGTGAGAAAATGGAGAAGCAGTATTGCGTGTCAGATTCAAAGAATCAAACCAGTTCAATATGAAAACCAATGTCATAAAAATGGAAAGTAAACCTCACATTCTCCTTTTCAAGGTAAGGAGGGATTTAGATATAATTAATTTTTTAAAATTACATATTTATTAATAAAAAATTACTATATAAAAAACAAAAAGGACATATCACCACTCCGTGCATGGAGTGGAATCACTCACTGCACAAAGTGATAACACTTGTGCAAAATGAGAGTTCTCTCATTTCCTTTTGAAAGGAAAGACTATCTCTTCATGGATGAAGAGATTATCTCCATCCATGGAGGATATATATATATATATATATATATATATATTAAATCATTTTAATTTAATTTAAAAATTTTATAATATATTTTTCTATTTTTGTCTGTAATTTATATTTAATTTCGTTTGTTTATTATATAATATATATTATAATATTGGCTTTAATCAAGTGAAGTAGTGTGTGAAAATGGTGAAATTGCGTGAGAAAAGAATACTACAGTGTGATTTAATAGAATAATTTACTGTTGTCAAATCAATTTCAAGCCGACTTTATGTGAAAATCCATGCGATAAAAATGAACAGTAAACCCCACATTTTCTCTTTTAAGATAGGGAGAGAGACAACCAAATCTTAAAAAATAATAATAATAAAATAATGATGATGGCAGCCATTGGAGATACACATTGGAGATTGGGGCCGCTGAAGTTGAGATTGATTTACACGCCAACTAGGAGAAAGAAAAAGGGGCAGAACCTGAAAACAATTGGTGACAATATACAGAGGGGAGAGAGAAAAAAGGTTGACCTGTTGTTGGAGAAAATACAAGGGCTGGCTGCTGATTTTATATACAAAATGAACAGTAAATCCACGTTCTCTCTTTTAAGATAGGGAGAGAGACAACCAAATCTTAAAAAAAAATAATAATAAAATAATGATGATGGCAGCCATTGGAGATGCACATTGGAGATTCGGGCGGCTGAAGTTGAGATTGATTTACACGCCAACTAGGAGAAAGAAAAAGGGGCAGAACCTGAAAACAATTGGTGACAATATACAGAGGGGAGAGAGAAAAAAGGTTGACCTGTTGTTGGAGAAAATACAAGGGCTGGCTGCTGATTTTATATACACATCACGTACAGACGGCAAGAAAGGAAAAATTGGGATCAAACATTGCGGCTGGGCTTGATTTCAAATATAGAAAAACAATTGAAGAGAAGATATAGAAAACAACGACGGTTGGAACTTGGAAGAAAAAATACACGCAGACATATATAAAATAGTGGGTTGGTGCTGGAGAAAAACACGTAAAGCCAGTGAAAGTACGAAATTGAGGATTTAATCACCTTCCGTCAAATTTTTGTGATGTCCTTCCATTTTATGTGTTTAATTTCAATAATATACTAGGCTAATTGCTCTCATGTATTGGATGACGATGAAATCCTTTATTGTTTATTTTTAATTCAAGACACGTGGTTTAGTTAAATTTTTATAATTATTGATTAATCTTGCATGCTTAATTTATTATTTGATTGTTTGATCACCAATTAAATATATAGTTACTAGTTGTAGTATTGGGAAACTCACAATAGGTTTAGAACACTGTTTGATTAATATGCGTGCAATAAATTGTAGAAATAAGATTTATCATGTGTGCAATTTTTGAGATAATTGTGAAATTGAATGCATTTTATTCATTCAAATTCGAACTAGGAATAGATTCGGTAGTGATTAAGATATATTTAATTTGTCTTGAAAAAGAAAATTAATTACATTAGAATTATCGATTATCAAGAATGCATGAACAAAACTAGCTATATAGTCAAGAATTGGAATAGATACTAATAAGTGGATTCGTAATCTAATACAATCCTTCCATACCTATTAAATTCGCATTTTACAAATTTTCGTAGATTATGTTAAATTAAATAAAAATCACAAATAACTTTTATTTGTTTGCTTTGAATCTAATAAAGTATTAGTATACTCTATTAAATTTTATTACTCGTTAGACGATACTCTCAACTCATCAAATCTATTACTTGTCAACGATCTCATACGCTTGGGAGTTTCACATGAATAGCATATTCAATGGTTAAAATCCCAACAAATTCTAACTTCCGCTTGCTATAAACCAAATCAACACCCATGTAAACTTAACAACAAACCTACTTTCAGTTGCTATAAATTCTGTCGGAGAAGATGGGACCCGTCGTCGAACGGCTCACAAACGCCTTCAACAATTTCTCTGGTGTAGCTGGATAAACTCGACGGAGGAAGATGAGGTCGGGTCCTTCTGGTGCAGCAAGCGAAGTAGCGTACATATGCTTTCTTTTGCTGCTGACGTTGGAGGGTTTGAGATAATTGGTGGCGGCGCTGGAGGATTTGGTAGATTTGGGGAAAACAGTGGTTTTGGGATTACGTGGGTTTGGTAGTGGGGTTAAGGGTTTGAAACATTGACCCGATTCTTCTCTTTTTCTTATTTCTTCCTCTTTCTTTCCTTAATTGTGGCCTTTTCCATATTAGCAGGTATCCTTTCTGTCATCCATTTAGTCACCATAGCCCGGTTCTTGACGAATTGGGATGGTAAGTGGGTCCCCTGACAAGATATTTTAATTGGAATTTAAGGAACTGTCCTATCTTGCTGACTTCAAATCCCGTTCATTTTCATCTTCTTCAAATTCAAAACAGCAATAATGAATCACTGTGTGATCCATGTAATAAAGGGAATTGTCGGAGACCTTAAACTTTCCTATCTACCATTCTGAACACGGTAATTAGAAGAAAATAATAGTTCTACAAATCTCACCATGCGATTCAGTGTATGAACAAGAAACACAGAATGAAGTCTCTTTTTTTAATTTATTCAATGCCAGTCCTCATTACCTTCCTTTTTCTTCTCCTCTCTTCCGTACAAGTACTTTCATGTGACATGCTTGATCATGATTCTCTTTTATCATTTTATGAACACATTTCTTCCCCTCCACCGGCCAGTCCTCTCAATTGCTGCAAATGGGAAGGTATCACTTGCAATAGCGAGTCTCGTGTCACCCAATTATCGTTACCTGGTAAGGGTCTTTCAGGAACTATTACTCCCTTTCTTGGGAATCTTTCATTTCTGTCTCATATTAATCTGTCCCACAATCACTTCTCTGGCTCTCTCCCTGTCACACTTTTTCGAACACTGAATCATTTGGAATCACTTGATTTGAGTTTTAATTTTCTGTCTGGGTGGTTTTCAGACACCACCATGCCTATTTCTATCCAAATCATAGATCTATCGAGCAATCGGTTCAATGGGTTAATTGATTATTCGAATTTTTTCCATCGCGCATCGAGTTTGATTAGTTTCAATATCAGCAACAACAAGTTTATGGGTCCACTTCCGTCTTCTTTATGCATCACTTCCAGCCTTGTGAAGATGTTGGATTTCTCCATGAACAAATTTAGTGGCAATATATCACAAGGCAGCATTGGAAGATGTTCTAAGTTGGAAGTCTTCAGGGCAGGTTTCAACTCTCTCTCGGGACCACTTCCGTCTGATCTTTACAGTGTAAAAACATTGACAGAAATCTCTTTACCTAACAACCAACTTTCAGGAACAGTAAACAATAGCATTGTTCTTCTATCAAATATAAGTCTTATAGATCTCAATCAAAATGGACTGACTGGTGAGATTCCTACTGATATTGGGATGCTGTCAAATTTGAAACAACTCATACTTCACACCAACGCCCTAAATGGTTCTGTTCCTCCGTCTTTGATGAATTGCACCAACCTAAAGATGCTGCTTTTGCGCAATAATCTTTTAGGAGGAAAAATTTCGAGTCTTGATTTCTCCAATCTACATAAACTGGAAGTCATTGATTTTGGGAACAATAGCTTTGTGGGAAACATTCCAGATAGCCTATGCTTGTGCAGATCCCTGACTGCTGTTCGACTCTCCCATAACCAGTTGGACGGTCAAATTCCAGCTTGCACTGCTGCACTAAAATCTTTATCCTACCTCAACCTCGCCGGCAATAATCTGTTTAACGTCCTCGGAGCTTTTAGGATTCTGATGGAGTGTGACAATCTTACAGTTCTCTTCCTAGCAAGGTGCTTCCATGAAGAACCTGTGCCAGATCATTACAGTTTGCAACATTTTAATGTGTTCCAAAACCTAAAAATGCTCAGTCTGGGGGGATGCCAACTCAAAGGAGAAATTCCTTCTTGGATTGGAAAATTAAAGAAACTTAAAGTGCTAAATCTGTCATATAATCAAATTACAGGCACTATTCCAACATGGTTGTGGAGTATGCCAAGTCTCTTTGACCTCAACCTCACTCAAAACCATCTGTGGGGAGAGCTTCCTCGAGAAATTGGAGGCCTAAAAGCTTTGATTGCAGACGATACAGTTCCAGACTTGAGTTATATAGTATTGCCTTACTTATCTCACAATCAAGAAGTTCGTAGTCTATCTAACGTGCGACGGGCAATTAAAATTGGGAATAATAATCTGAGTGGGAATATTCCAGTGGAATTATGCCAACTGAGGCTTCTTGAGGAGCTGGATCTCAATAATAACAACTTCAGTGGAAGCATTCCAAGTGAACTGTCCCACCTTGTGAATTTAGAGAAACTTGACATGTCGGAGAACAATCTCTCTGGAAAGATCCCGGAATCACTAACAAGCCTCCACTTCTTGTCTTCCTTCAGTGTCGAAAACAATGATTTACAAGGAGAAATTCCAAGGGGTGGCCAGTTTGATACATTTCCTGCCACTTCGTTTGAGGGCAATCCGAAACTCTGTGGGTTTTTAATACAAAGAAGTTGCACTTCCGGTGGCCAAGTCGAAATATTACAGCCAGTGCCGGCGGCAGAAGAGTCGGAAAGTTTATGGTACGCTGCTCCCTTCGGGTTGGGATATTTAGTAGGATTTTTTGCGATCAGCATAAGTTTATTGTTCAAGAGTTCATGGAAATGTTTTGTTTAAATCAGCTGGTCTTTGTAATTTTTATGTTATCCCTGCAGTAAATTAATTCTCTTGTTCCACAGCCAGTACCCTCATTAAATCTGCACATGCTAAACAAATGCAAGATATATTCAAATCAACTAAATTCCACACACACACACACACACGTTAGAGAGAGGATTTAATCAGTGCAGTATAGCTAAATATGTGGGATCATTGTAATCGATGAGACACATATAATAAAAACACCATCCGATTTCTCCCGTAACTTAATCGGACGCTCTAATTCCTAGTTGAGTTTAAACTGAAAAACACCAAGATGATCACTTTCTCACAATACATATAACACTATGAACTACAAAAATGCAAGAGATATATATTTTCCATTTTCTCAATTACTTTACCTTAAGGTAATTTTTCATGGAAAGAACTGAGAAGATAAGTGTCATGGTGAAGTGTACCGTTATTGGGATATTTTTTAGTTGAGCTCTTCCACACAAACAAGTCCGGGTGACAGGCCCTCTTGGCAGACCTCAGCCCCTGATCCGCTCAGCCTTAGGCCCTATCAAGAGGTCCTGTTATCAAGCCTTGTTCGTTTAGAATTTTTCTTTTTAGTTAACGTGGAAATTGTTGGGATTAAACCAATTAATTGAAATTGAAGAGTTATATTATGAAAAAGAAAAATAGGATTTCTTGTTTCGAAAGAAGAAGAAAATTGGCCATATTATAGTAGGAGTATGTTCCTTGTATGTTAATATATTCACAAGTTGGAAAAGAAAAAAAAATCAATATATATTCAATTAGGAAAAGGAGAGGAGTCTTTTCTATAAATACTTTCTAAGGATTCAAGATACGTTCTTGGCATTAAGGTAAAATTGTGAAAGTTTAGAGAGAGCAATGAGATAAAAATGTTACATTGAGTATGTACGAACTTCGTGGATTAAAATAAAGAAAATCGTTATATATTGTTTTTGAGAAATACAAGTGATATTGACCTTTTTGTAATTGCAAAATCGAAAAAATCAACTGATTAATGATCTAAATATTTGAAGACGAGAGTTCACGTGGCTTGAATTCTGATATTCAAGAATTTGTTGAAATTTTGATTTGCTGAGACTTGACTTGTTTAGCACTTTAATTTTGGGGCTTGAACTTGGACTTGAATTGAATTGATTTGATTTGAAGACTTTAATCTTTTTGGTTTGGCTTGAACCTGTTTGATTTCAAGAAGATTTTGATATTCTTAAGGTTCGCCAAATTTAGATTTGAAAGGATTTCTTCTCTTTCTCCGACTTTGAAATTTTTTCAGTACTTCGTGATTCTCTTATGTGCTTTTCACTTCTTCCCCTATCTTATGTAACATTGATCCTATTTGTAGGGAAAAATTCATGCTAATTTCGATATATCTCAAAGTATATTTAATTAAAAGAAATAATTAAGTAATTATGATTTTATTTATTTGTTTATTTATTTAAAAGGTGAGGTGGACCTCTGGGTTTTATGAACTTTAGTAGACTTCAATTTAATTAAGTTAATGATTTAAATCAATCCAATCTTGATTAATTAAATTAATTAATAAATCTTGATTTTCGATTCTTTTTTTTTTTTTAGTTTAGAATTTGATTTGAACTCAAATTTTCCATTAGTAAATTAATACGTACGAAAAAATTGAGAATAAACTATAAATTTAATAAAATACTTATCCTTCAAATTTGAGAATAATAATTTTTTTCATCGAATTTTGATTATTTATTTATTTTATACGACCAATAACAAATTTGATTTGAACATACTTCTTATGTTTCATGATAAGTTGGGCTTGAGTGAAGTTGAGATTTGTAATCAAAATGGTTAAGTCTTGTAAATAAAGGTAAACAAATTGGTTTTGGCTTCTGCCAACAGAATCGTTGGCAGAAACAAATTAATTTTTTTTTTTTGCCTTTTTTTGAGAAAAGAAACCAAAATCAATTATTATTATTATTATTATTATTATTATTATTATTATTATTTTGCCTTTCTTTCTTTCTCTCTCTATTTTTTTTTTAATAATAATATCCAGCGGAAACCAACAATCGGTTTGGGTTTGTGCCGTAGGCAGAAACTTTTATTTTTTATTTTTTTTATTTTTTGCGGACGTCTTTTTCTTTTTCAGTTTCTTTTCTTCTTTTTTAGTGCTGTTTTTTTTCTTTTTCTTTTTTTTTTTTATGTTGGATTCATTTCTTCTTTTCATTTTTTTTTTTCAGTTTCCCCTTTTTGTTTTTACTGTCCTTTTATTTTGACCTCCTTTTTTTGGTTGATTATTGTTACTATTTTTTTCATATTTTGTTTTAACAAAGTTGAAATTAATATTCTTTATTTTTTTCTTATGTAGGGATTCAATTTTTTGAAACGAATCAAGGATCTTGAGGTTCGAGAATTTCTTTGTGTAGATGTTAAATTTTCGTGCCGCAATTATATTGTGAATAATTTCTTTATTTTCTTTGAAGCTTAAATGATTCGTTCCAGCATCTTCTACTTTGAGTGTTAATTATAGTTTTCTTTATGATTTCTAATTTTTCTTTTGGGACAAATAGTTCTATGATTCGGATATGATGGCGTTTTGATGGCTTTTGCTGGTACTCGCATTTACATACACTATATGTAGATTCTTCCTTATACTCATCCCTTCCAACGTGCTGTCTATTGATGTTGATGCCTTTGATAGTTCAGCTCTACTCTACTTACTTTGCTCATGTGTTATTTTGTTTTTTATTTTCCAATTTTCATAGTTTGTGTGTGTTAAAAAATGTATCTATTGTTGTAAATGGAAAGTTTATTAAAGTTTATTGGTGAATGACGTTTATACCCCTGTAGCCCTAAAAATTATTACCATTGTATCCCTAATTCTTACTTATAAATATAGGGCTTTGGTTTTCAATAATATACACAAAAAGTTTATTGAGTTTTCTCTATTCTCTTTTCCTCTCATTTTATAACACGTTATCAGCTCAAAACTCTTAGAAGGTAGTAATTTTTTTCATAATCATTTATCACGTATATCAAAATTAATTTGATAATACGTGAATTTTACATATACATATGTTGAATCTGTAATACGTGATCTCATCTTTCTCGATCATTATGTTTTTTTTGTACCTCTCTTTGAATTAATTAATATTTTTTTCCTTTACATCAATCCACGTGCATTTTTATGGAGATATATTTATGTTAAATCAATTGATATGCATTAATTCATGTTCCTATACCCTCCTTATATTTAGATTAGCTATTTACGTTCTACACATGTTTATAATTTTTTTTGTTTAATTAGTCAATGTTCTTTGTAAGCAAGTTTCAATTTCAGATCTCTATTTTGGCTGATTCTATATATATATAATATACAATTAACAAATAACTGTACCAAACTTATCTTTTCTCTCAAATCCATTGGTTTCTGCAAATTTCATGCCTTAATTGGTTAATACTAATTCAATTCTTTTAATTGCACATAATTAGAATTTCGTGCCATAATATGTGAATATGTTTCTTCATGTCACCAATTTTTTTTTTTTTTGTATTTCACTCGACTCACGTTATTAATTCAAAATAATATTTTACATGTGTTTGTATATTAATTAATGGTGAGTAATTAGATGTATTATCATTTTTTTTTATGTTTAGTTATAAAACATTACATTAAATTTATTTTTGATTGTTGTTGCTCCTGAAGTAATACAACATTATAATTAATATTCCAGAAAAATATTAATCATAGATCTATTCGTTGTTACTCCAGAAGTAGCACAACATTATAAGAATATTATTTGCTCCTGAAGTGCATAAATTATAACTCTCAATATTCCAGAAGAATATTGACATATTGCACTAGAAGAAATAATAGCAAAATATAATGTGCTCCAGAAGTAGCATATGTTTCGAAAAACATATTATTTCAAATTAGTGTTTATCTCTAGAGGAAAACATGTATGTTAAAGTCATGTTGATATTGACTATTTGATTAACATGTGATGATTAATCATATTTTTCGAAACTAATTGTATTTTTTTATTGTGTAGTTAAACAAATGGCAAACATTACGAAACTTGAGTTTGCTGCACTTGACATATCTGGTAAAAATTATCTGTCATGGATACTGGATGCTGATATCTATCTCGTTTCAAAGGGTCTGGAAGAGACAATAAAAGAAGGAAACAATGAATCCCTGCAGGATCGTGTAAAAGCACTCATTTTCCTCTATCACCATCTTCACGATGGATTAAAAATTGAATATCTCACTGAGAAAGATCCACAAGTTCTTTAAAAAAAGTTAACTGAAAGATTTGATTATCAGAGGACTATAGTCTTCCCCAAAGCCCGTTATGAGTAGATGCACCTTCATTTGCAAGACTTTAAAACGGTTAGTGAGTACAATTCTGAATTATTCAGAATATGTTCAAAGTTGACTTTGTGTGGAGAAAAATCACCAATGAAGATATGCTGGAAAAATTTTTCTCCACTTTTCATGCCTCGAATGTGTTCTTGTAGTAGCAATATCGTGAGCGGCCTTCAAAAAATACTCAGAACTTATATCTTGTCTACTAGTTGTTGAACAAAATAATGAATTGTTGATGAAAAATCATGGATTACGTCGAACTGGTTCTGTACTATTGCCTGAAGCAAATGGTACTACATTGTCTGAAGCAAATACAATATTAAGACAATGACGTGGACGTGGACACGGATTTGGACGTGGACACGGACACGGACGTGTACGTGGAATAAATCATGGAAGAAATAATCAACAAAGTTATCAATAACAATGCAATAAATTCAAAAGGTACAAAGCAAACGAGAGTGACAAATCTAAAAAGTAGCATGAAGAAAGTTGCTTCAGATGTGGAATGAAAGGGCATTGAGCACGTACGTGTCGTACCTCAAAACATCTTGTGGATCTCTACTAAAGATCAATCAAGGGAAAAGAAAAATTGGAGACTAATTTTGCTGATTATGATGGTCCAATTGATGTGACTCATTTGGATGTCTCCGATTTCTTTACTGATCCAAATGGAAATATTGACTATTTGGTTGGGGGTAGTGTGATAGAAAAAGATTAATTTACTAGTATTTCTTTCTTTTTAAAAATTCAGTCTGAAATATGTTTTTACTTTTCCACACAAAAATAAAAATAAAACTCTATTATGCACCGTTTATTTCATGATATTAAGTAATGTTTACTTCTTTAAATCTAAATTCAAGTTTATTTTTTTTATTTTGTTATATTTATAGATTTATGATAGATAGTCAAGATAACTGCTTAATTGATAGTACAACTACACATACTATTCTTCAAGAAAAAAATAATTTTTGGACTTAATATTAGCTGAAAATAATGTTAACACGATATCGGGTACGTCGAATATCGTTGAAAGCTCCGGAAGAGCTTGTATTATTTTACCAAATAATACAAAATTATATATTGACGATGCACTTTATTTTAGCAAATCCAGAAGAAATTTGCTTAGTTTTAAAGATATTCGCTGCAATGAATATTATATTGAGACAATGCAAGAAAATAATGTTGAATATCTTTGCATCACTTCTTTTGTATCTGGCAAGAAGCAGATAAAAGAAAAATTTCATGCACTCCTGTCTGGCATGTATTTTACATTTATAAAAATGGTCGAATCAAATAATATTACGAACCAGAAGTTCGTTGATTCAAAAAGTTTTATACTTTGGCACGATCGACTTGGACATTCAGGAGCCATAATGATGCATCGAATAATAAACAACTCACATGGACATCCTTTAAAAAACCAGAAGATTCTTTTATCTAATGATTATCCATGTGTAGCTTGTTCGCAAGGCAAGTTAGTATTAGACCTTCAACTACAAAGGTCAACATTGAATCTCCAACTTTTTTGAAAAGAATACATAGATATATATGTGAGCCAATACACCCACCATGTGGACCATTTCGTTACTTTATGATATTAATTGATTCTTCTACAAGATGGTCACATGTTTGCCTACTTTCAACTAGAAATGTAGCATTTGCTAGACTACTTGCTCAAAGCATAAAATTACGAGCACAATTCCCCAATTACTCAATCAAGACTATTCGTCTTGACAATACTGGTGAATTTAGATCACAAGCATTTGATGATTATTGTATGTCAATTGGGATTGAAATTGAACATTCAGTTGCAAACATTCAGTTGCAAATGTTCATACACAAAATGGTTTAGCGGAATCGTTTATTAAACATCTACAACTTATTGCTAGACCATTACTTATGAAAACAAAACTCCCAACTTTTGTTTAGGGTCATGCCATATTACATGCTGCATCATTGGTTCCTATAAGACCAACTGCCTATCATCAATATTCACATTTGCAACTTGGATTTGGTCATGAACCGATATTTCTCACCTACGGGTTTTTGGTTGTGCTATCTAAGTTCCTATTTCACCCCCACAACGTACTAAAATGGGTCCCCAACGAAGACTTGGAATTTATGTGGGTTTTGATTCAACATCTATTATTAGATATCTTGAACCTTTAACGGGTGACTTATTTACTGCATGTGTCATTTTGATGAAATGACTTTCCCAACTTCTGGAGGAGAAAAACTACATCCTGAAAAACAAGATAGATTTTCTTGGAATGAGACAACTCTATCTCACTTTGATCCCTGCAGCAATCAATGTGAACAAGAGGTTGAAAAAATCATTCATTTGCAAAGAGTTGCAATTCAACTACCTGATGTATTTGTTGACATGAGAAAAATGACAAAGTCATATATTCCAGCAAAAAATATTCCAGTAAAAATTAATGTCCTTGCAGGACATTCTACTGTGGCAAATGAATCTCAAATACGCCAGAAGTGTGGTCGACCAATTGGTTCAAAAAACTCTGTACCTCGAAAAAGAAGAGTACATGAGAAAAACCAACCAAAAATTTCAGAAGAAATCACATTAGAAAAGATTGATCAATCAAATATTGAATGTACGGTTCCTGAAGAACCAGAGGTGTCCAAAAATAATGAGATCTCAATAAATTATATGATATCTCATAAATTATGGGAACGGAATAATATTGTTATAGACAATATTTTCACTTTTAACATGGCTCTTGATATTATGCAAAATGAGGATCCTGAACCACAATCTATTAATGATTGTCGAAGTAGAAATGATTGGTCAAAATGGAAAGAAGCCATACAGGTAGAATTGAATTCTTTGGAGAAACGAAAAGTGTTTGGACTAGTAGTTCGAACACCTGAAAATGTAATCCCTGTTGAATATAAATGAGTTTTTGTATGAACGAGAAATGAGAATAATGAAATTACAAGATACAAAGCCCGACTAGTGGCTTAAGGTTTCTCCCAAAGATCGGGAATTGATTATGAGAAAACATATTCTTCCGTAATGGATACCATCACTTTTAGGTTCTTAATTAGTTTGACCATGTCACAAGGGCTCGATATGCGCCTTATGAATGTAGTAACTGCCTACCTATATGGTTCACTTGACAGTGACATATATATGAAAGTCCCTGAAGGATTTAAGGTGCCAGGAATAAATGAAACATGTCCGAGAACTATGTTCTCAATTAAATTGCAAAAATCATTATATGGATTGAAACAATCCGGACACATGTGGTATAATCGCCTTAGCGGATATTTGTTGAAAGTGGGTTATAAAAATGACGATATCTGCCCATGTGTTTTCATAAAGAAAACAAATATTGGATTTGCGATTGTGGCAGTTTATGTTGATGATTTAAATTTAATTAGAACTCCCGAAGAGCTCAACAAAACTGCAGATTATTTGAGAAATAAATTTGAGATGAAAGATTTGGGGAAAACCAAATTTTGTCTTGGATTACAAATTGAACATTTTCCAGAGGGATTATTTGTTCATCAATCTACTCATACAGAAAAAGCCTTGAAACATTTTTATATGGATAATGCACATCCATTGCCATCACCTATGGTTGTTCGATCACTTGATGTGAAAAAAGATCTATTTCGTCCACTTGAAGATGGAGAAAAGATTCTTGGTCATGAAGTACGATACCTTAGTGCAATTGGAGCATTAACTTATCTTGCAAATTGCACTTGACCTGACATAACTTTTTCTGTAAATCTCCTTGCAAGATATAGCTCTACACCAACTCAAAGGCATTGGAATGGTGTTAAACATATTTTTCGTTACCTAAAAGGTACTATTGATATGGGACTGTTTTATTCTCAAAAGTCAGGATCTGCTTTAGTGGGATATACAGATGCAGGTTATTTCTCTGATCCACATAAAGCTAAATCACAAACAGGATATGTGTTTACACGTAGAGGAACAGCTATATTATGGAGATCTGTGAAGCAATCCTCGACAGCAACATCCTCAAATCATTCTGAGATTATTGCAATCCATGAAATAGGGCGAGAATGTGTATGGTTGAGGAATATGACCCATCATATCCAATCATCATGTGGATTGACTTCAACAAAAGATAGTCCAACAAAATTGTTTGAAAATAATGTAGCTTGTATCGTACAACTCAAGGGAGGCTATATTAAAGACGACAGAACGAAGCATATTTCTCCAAAATTCTTTCATACACATGAATTTCAGAAGAATGGTGACATTGATATTTAATAAATTCGCTCAAGTGACAATGTGGTTGATCTATTCACAAAAGCACTGCCAACATCTACATTCAAGAAATTAGTTCATGAGATTGGAATGCGTCGACTCAAAGATTTTCAGTGATCAACATCAGGGGGAGTAGTTGTACTCTTTTTTCTTCGCTTAGGTTTTGTCCTATTGGGTTTTCCTAGCAAGGTTTTAATGAGGCAGCATTTAATTTTAATATTTCAAAATAACTGTACTCTTTTTCTTTCGTTTGATTTTTTTTCCCATTGGGTTTTTATCAAACAAGGTTTTAACGAGGCAGATATTTTGTAATATATCATTCAAGGGGGAGTGTTGTAAATGGAAAGTTCATTAAAATTTATTGGTGATAACATTTGTACCCCTGTAGCCCTAAAAATTATTACCATTGAATCTTTGATTCTTACCTATAAATATAGGGCTTTTGTTTTCAATAATATACACAAAAAGTTTATTGAGTTTTCTCTATTCTCTTTTCCTCTCATTTTATAACATCTATATGAATGTTGGGGACGCACTAATTGACGACTTGAATATCTATTTTTAACAAAATGCACCAAAATGTTTAGTAAATGAAGAAAACAAGAGTTTAGCTAAATTTCTGTTTCTCTAATTTTTTTTTAAACCATTAGAAACTGTATATAGAATTTAGTGTCTGATAGGAATGTAAAATATCATATTTTTCATTCCTTTGCCCTATGCTTTTGTGATTAATTAATGCTTAAATGTATTGAGTACACTTATAGTTTGATTTAGGTTGCAAATGGATAATGATGGCATAATTTTTTTTTTTTAAAAAAGGGCAAAAAATGACTAAAGTGAAAGAAATCAAAAGTTGAAGGACTAAAACGTAATTATCCAAAAGTTGAACAGGAAGGTGAAATGAATGAGTAAAAGATTGGAAGTCAATTGATGGAAAACTCAAAGTGTTGGAAGAAGAAAAATAAGAAAAGAAGTCAAGAAAAGAGAAGATGAAAGTTCAGGGATTAAAGTGCAACAATTGAAATTATTTTATGTTGACATCATTCTTGTTTACCGAGAGCAAAACAACAAAGTGGCGGGCGCACAATGAAATATATGGCGCGAGCACGGGCCAAAATTTATGTGACGGGCCAGTTTCCTTATTTTAATGAAATTCTACATGAAAATAATATTTTTGACATCATATATATACCTAAAGACACCAGAACGAAGGGAACCTCCTTTTTGACCTAAATCTTATATTCTACATATTCTTGGAGGCAAAGAACGCCCCCCATTCCCTTCTACTCTATTTTTGCTCTTAGAATTGATGATGTACAACTAATTTCTCTCTTGGTCGAATGATATTGAAGCCTTGGAATCATGCTGAATTGTGAGATCTACCTAATTTTCATTGTTTAATTTATATTTTCAGTATTGAATATTCTTCTATGCTTAATTTTCATGATTGGTTTGTTTGATTACTAAAATGATCTATTAGTTTATCATGCATTTCAATCTATAGCTAAGTTAAATATCAAATCCGTAATTGTTTGATTAATTTAACTTGTAAATCAACTAGGATTAGTAATTTGCTGCTTTGGAAAATTATTAAATTTTAGGAAGAATATTTATCTAGGTTAAAGGCAAATGCTTGACTTGTGTTATCTAGTTCATTAATTTCTGTAATTCAGAAAGCCTTTATTAAATTAAATTCTCTCGCTTGTCTATTATTGTTTGGTAATGAGGATTAATTGGATCGCTTGTTTCTAATTAATTAAAAGTAACGAGAAATAGGAAATTATTTTGAATGAGAAATTATTTTCTAATGATGAATACTAGAAGTATGAATTAATAATTAATTGTGGATTAATGACCAATTGTTAATCTCTAACGCTGGATGCTGACTTAGACCAATTTTTGTTCTATTGATTTCATTTAATTCGATAATTTGCGTTTGTGTTAATTGCTATTTTTAATAATTTTTTTTTTTAAAACCAAAAACCCCATTTTTAGTTAATTTAGCATAAAAGATTAACTAAACACTCTTCATGAGATCAATCCTTACTTCCACTACTATATATGTTTTGAGAAGTATAAGTTTTAATTTGGATTACCTGCGATAGCACGCACCAAATTTTGGCGCCGTTGCCGGGGGGTGATTTAGTTTATTTTTATGCTTTTTGTTTGTTCACTTAGTTTTTTTTTTTAAATCATTTTCTTTTTTGTTTATTTAGTTTAGTTTAGTTTTTTTTAATAGCTTCCTTAATTGTTTATGCTCATAACTCGATCCTCTAACCAAACTAATTTGCAATACGATCTAGAATTAGAAAAAACTTTGCGCAGGTTAAAGAGTGGCATTCAACGACTGGACATCAAACTTTGAAGGAGCTTGCAGCTCCAAATTTGAACCAACAACCTCCCTGCATCACTTTTCCTGCTTTAGATGTTGCCACTTACCACTACTTTTGAATTGAAGTCTGGACTAATACATCTTTTGCCCACCTTTCATGGTCTTGCAGCTGAAGATCCCCATAAATATTTGAAGGAATTCCACGTGGTTTGCACAAGCATGAAACCTACAAGGGTAACTGAAGAGCAAATTAAACTAAGAGCCTTTCCGTTCTCTCTGAAGGATTCAGCTAAGGACTGGCTCTACTATCTACCATCTGGAAGTGTCACAACATGGAAAGAAATGAAGATGATGTTCTTTGAAAAATTTTTCCAGTTTCAAGGGCGGCAAAC
The DNA here is from genome assembly GCF_002742605.1 of Olea europaea var. sylvestris. Taxonomy (NCBI): domain Eukaryota; kingdom Viridiplantae; phylum Streptophyta; class Magnoliopsida; order Lamiales; family Oleaceae; genus Olea; species Olea europaea. Next base: position 86,974 of record NW_019236957.1, read on the forward strand.
ATCCGTAAAGCAATTTGTGGCGTAATGCAGGACACCAGGGGATCCTCATATGAATACTGGGAGCATTTCAAGCGACTGTGTGCAAACTGTCCCCATCATCAAATCAGTGAACAACTACTCATCCAGTATTTTTTATGAAGGGCTTCTACCCATAGATAGGAGTATGATTGATGCTGCAAGTGGAGGAGCTTTGGTGCATAAAACTCCAGAGGGCGCAAGGAATTTGATTGCAAACATAGCAACCAACTCTCAATAATTTGGCACTAGACTCGACACTCCTTCTAGATATGTTAATAAGGTAAATGTTTTATCTCTTGAACAACAACTTATGAGACCAACTTCTCTTTTTTGTCAAATGGCTGCAGGTAATATGCAAACGGCGAAGGCATGTGGAATTTGTTCGGTGGCAGGACATCCAGCTGACATGTGCCAAACTCTTCAAGAAGATGAACAAGTTAATGCAGTAGGTAGCTTTACTGGACAACCACAAAGGAATTATACTCCTTACTTGAACACCTACAATCCAGGATGGAGGGATCATCATAATCTTAGCTATGGGAATCAACAAGTGAATCAACCAAACTTCCAGCAATATAGGTAGTTATATCTTCCTAGACAACAACAGGACCAAACTTCAAGTTCTTGTATGTCTCTAGAGAATATTGTTAAGTCTTTGGCCACTAATACTTCACAATTTCAACAGGAGACAAAACAATTCCAATAAGAGGCAAGGGCAAATATTAAAAGTTTGGAGAATCAAATGGCAGCGGTAATCAACAGGCTGAAAGCACAAGGTTTAGGAAAATTACCCTCTCAAACAGGCTGAAAGCACAAGGGCAAATATTAAAAGTTTGGAGAATCAAATGGCAGCGGTAATCAACAGGCTGAAAGCACAATGTTCAGGAAAATTACCCTCTCAAACAATGGTCAATCCAAGAGAAAATGCATGTGCAATCACCCTGAGAAGTGGTAAAGAGGTTGAGATTCCAGTAAAAACAGTCCCTACGTCATCGGAGCAACAAAAGGAGAAAGATGTCATTGCAAACACGGATGTTCCCAATGACAATGACATACCTAAGCGTAAGTTTCCACCTCTTTTTTAATTATAAATCAGTACCCCCTTTCCCTCAGGCTTTAGTAGGATATAGGAAATATAAACGAGATCAAGAGCTTTATGATACTTTTGGTAGATGCGAGATAAATATTCCACTTATAGATGTTATTAAATAAATACCTCGTTATACTAAATTTTTAAAACATTTGTGCAAGAGTAAGAGGAAACAAAAACTCAAGGGACGTGAAAAGGTAAACATTAGGGAGAATGTCTCTGTAATTATTCAAAGAAAAATCCCCGCGAAGTGCATAGACCTACTTATGTTTACTATCCTGTGTACGATAGGCGACAATAACATTGAAAAAGCCATGATAGGTTAAGGAGCTTCTATTAATGTTATGCCATATTCTATATACGTTTCCTTAAAACTTGGATCTTTAATTGAAACTGGTGTTATGCTCCAACTAGCTGATAAATCTAATGCCTATCCTAAGAGTTTAGTTGAGGATATTCTTGTGAAAGTTAATGATTTGATTTTTCCTGTTGATTTTTTATGTGCTTGATATGGGTAATAGTGATCAAACTATCCCCATTTTTTTAGGAAGACCATTCTTAAGGACACTAAAAACTAAGATAGATGTTCATGATGGCACACTTACTATGGAATTTGATGATAAAATTGCTAAATTCAATACTCATGATTCCATAAAATGCCCTAATGATGATAATCCTGTTTACTCTATTAAAGTGATTGACCATTTAAAATAGAAAATTTTAGAACCTGATGACAATGCAGCGAAAGTTACCATTGATAAGCATATTGAGGAGGTGGGTCAGGAGTTATCCTCGAATACTGCCTTACAGGAAACCATTGCAGCATTGAATACTTCTCCCAAGTCACCAAAGTCAGTTAAAAGTTTGCATAGTGTTTTGTTAGTTTCTAACAAGAGACATTTTTATGCAGGTTTCTAAATGGAGGAGGTGAGAACATGGGGCATTGAAAATCCAATTGATGCCGGTTGAAGAAGGAAGCAATAAGTCTAGCCAAAGATAATAAACAAAAGCGCTGTTTGGGAGGCAACCCAAGGGGAGTTCATTCCGTTATCTTTTTATTTTTATCTTTTTACATTCATATGTTTGGTTGATGTTATCCTTTTCTTTACATTTTACCTTACATTAGGGACAATGTAAGTTTTAAATGGGGGGGATGGAATTTAGGTTGAATCAATTTAGGTTGAGTCCAAAATTTTCGGTTCGTATTTTTGTGTTTATTTTTGACTTTTTGATAAAATTATAACATAAGAGGGAGAAAACAAAGTGGTTTTGAAAGATTATAGTTGTATATGCTATTTGCTAGATTCAATTAAACTTCTGAAGAACTCATAACATGATTGAACGGATTATCTCGCAACTTAGAGTTAATTAGTTAAGTTATTTTCTTTGAGGATGGTAGTAACTAAATTTTGTAGATAAAAAGTCGGTGAGATTTTGAGCTTTTAGACTGACACATCCATATCAGTCTCACTATTTTTCTTTCATGAGTGATATTCTTCCATGGACTTGTTTCTCTAGAACTTGTCCTGATTCTCTTCGAGGCCATATTGATAAATGCATGCATGAACATGATTAAGGCTATCTTTATTGCATAAGTTAGCCATCTTAGCCAAATAGCCTACCTAGCAACTAATTATACCTTTTGTTAAGCCCCTTTGAACCTTATAGGCTTTTTCTTTGTTAAACCCACGTTACAAACTTTAAATCCAAAAAAAATAATATCTTTACACAAGCCATAGAGCCAGTGAGGTATTGTTCTTCATTTTGATGCATGGGAGTGTGAAAGAAATAAGTGTGGGAGTGTCTAAAATTTTGGTAAGATTATGATGGTGGAATGGAACATGTTCTCAACTACAATTCATAAGTTTCAATATTAGTGCAATATTTTGAGTTAAAAATCGAAAAAATAAGAAAAAATGATAAAAAAAAAATGAAAGAGAAAAAAGCGAGGAAGGAAATAGTTTTCAATGTTAAAAAATTATTTTATGTTCATGATTCCTCCTAATATATTACAAGAAGGGATTGGGTTGTGTGAAATAGGTGCAAAGAAGTTGTGAGTGGAGAGATTGATTTTACGCTTTTTATGTATACGTTTGAGCGGAGTTAATTCATCTTTACTCCACTAATTCAATGGCTTTTGAGTCACTTACCCAAATACTTCCCACCTGGACCCTAAGCCACGTTACAACCCATAGAAAAGACATTATGATTTGTGTAATGCATGTGATCTAATTGGTGGAGAATGAGAAGATATGCAAGCATATGGTAGATCATGTTCATTGGAATGAACTTGAGCAAATCACTTACCCATTAAACACATGAGGGTTGAATGCTTATATTCCATGAAGGTTTACAAGTTTGGTTTACTCCATCTTCATATGAAAGCGCTTGCTAGTTGATTATGAGTTGTGTGAGCATGCTTGTTTATGATGTGTTATGTGTTTTGAAGAGTTTGATTGTTCTATATTGACTGCATCACAATTTTGATATTTTTTGAAAAAATAAAATTTGGGTTTACTCGAGAACGAGCAAAAGCTAAGTGTGGGGGAATTTGATAAGAATGTAAAATGTCATATTTTTCATTTCTTTACCTAATGCTTTTGTGATTAATTAACGTCTAAATGTACTGAGTACTCTTATATTTTGATTTAGGCTGCAAATAGATGATGATGGCATAAATTAGAAGAAAAGAGCGAAAAATGACTAAAGTGAAAGAAATCAAAGTTGAAGGACTAAAACGTAATTATCCAAAAGTTGAACCAAAAGGCGAAACGAATGAGTGAAAGATTTGAAGGTCAATTGATGGAAGACTCAAAGTGTTGGAAGAAGGAAAACAAGAAAAGAAGCCAAGAAAAGAGAAGATGAAAGTTTAGGGATCATAGTGCAACAATTGAAATTATTTTATACAGATGTGGCGAGCACGAGACCTCATTCTTGCTTACCGAGAGCAAAACAACAAAGTGACACGTGCGCAATGAAATATATGGCTCGAGCTGTGACGGGTCAGTTTTCTTATTTTGAGGAAATTGTACATGGAAACAATATTTTTGACATCATATATATACCTAAAGACACCAGAACGAAGAGAACCTCCTTTTTGACCTAAATCTTATATTCTACACATTCTTGGAGGCAAAGAACGCCCCCCCCCCCCCCCCCCCCCGAGGCAAAGAACGTCCCCCCCCCCCCATTCCCTTCTACTTTATTTTTGTCCTTAGAATTGATGATGTTTAACTAATTTCTCCTTTGGTCAAAGGCTATTGAAGCCTTGGAATCATTCTGAATTGTGAGATCTACCTAATTTTCATTGTTTAATTTATATTTTCAGTATTGAATATTCTTCTATGCTTAATTTTCATGATTGGTTTGTTTGATTACTAAAATGATCTATTAGTTTATCATGCATTTCAATCTATAGCTAAGTTAATTATCAAATCCATAATTGTTTGATTAATTTAACTTGTGAATCAACTAAAATTAGTAATTTGCTGCTTTGGAAAATTATTAAATTTTAGGAAGAATATTTATCTAGGTTAAATGCAAACGCTTGACTTGTGTTATCTAGTTCATTGATTTCTCTAATTCAGAAAGCCATTATTAAATTAAATTCTCGCGCTTGTCTATTATTGTTTGGTAATGAAAATTAATTAGATCGCTTGTTTCTAATTAATTAAAAGTAACGAGAAATATGAAATTGTTTCGAATGAGAAATTATTTTCTAACGATGAATACTAGAAGTATGAATTAATAATTAATTGTGGACTAATGACCAATTGTTAATCTCTAACGGTGGATGCTGACTTAGACCAATGTTTGTTCTATTGATTTCATTTAATTCGATAATTTGCGTTTGCGTTAATTGCTATTTTTAATAATTGTTTTTTTTAAACCAAAAACCCCATTTTTAGTTAATTTAGCATAAAAGATTAACTAAACACTCTTCATGAGATCAATCCTTATTTCCACTACTACATATGTTTTGAGAAGTATAAGTTTTAATTTGGATTACCTGCGATAGCACGCACCAGTGCCTACTTAATAACTATAATCTATTGTAAGTACATTTATGATTGGGCTTTACAATATTTTATACTAATATAAAACTTCTCTTTGAAACATTCACTCATAACTTTATTACCCATTGGACAAAATTAAATAAATAAAATTTAAAATGAATGACTATTATGTTCTCGCATAGTTTTCCAATGAGTTTCTATTTCACCTATATGCATGTAGGAAATTTTAGAATATCATTAGCAAACTTATTTCATGATTAATTATTTACCCAGTCATTGACAAAAAATAATTGCAAAAACTTACGTCTATTCACAAATACTAATGACTAAATAAAATCACATAATCTTACCTTCAATTTTAGCATTATAGCTTGAAAAATAATTTTTCCTTTAGTGATCATCAAGTAACCAGATAAAAATTAGCATTATAATAGTATCATATATACATTCCATACTTGTTCAATTTCTTTCTAATACAATACCTTATAATCATACCAATATAGAATAACAATGATGTCACAATTACTTGTAGAATTTACCAGGGCTAAAAATGCACTTATGTTGATAAATCATGCATTTAAACATCTTTTATAACATTATTGAAAGGTTAAATATTTTAACTATTAATTTAAAATAAATTCAATTAATTCCCATGAGAATCACGAAGAATAGGACTATCATTTTTCTACCGAGTAATATTTTTTAGCCTTTCCCCCAACAAGTTCATTCATACTGTATTTTCGACCTTTCTAAGTATGTTATCATATAGACAAAGGTGGTAAATTGAAAATGAAGTTACCATTTCAGCTAAGAAAATAAAAGATACATTGGCTAAAGTAACAAAAATCCAATGAAAAATTGACAACACTAAACGAATAGCATTTTGGTAAATATATGAATAGAAGGGGATAAAACTGTGTATAGTGGAAAACAAAGGGTTAAATATAATTCTTAATATTACTTTTTAGATTTTACAGAAGAAAAAGTAGATTCTATCATTGAAAAGATGGTTGCAAATCATATCAATACTCAAAAGGAATATTTTGCATGTATGAAGCAAATAGTATGGACCAGGAAAAATGCTAGATTGCCACTGGATCCTATCATATGAAAGAAATACTCCCTTCCAAAGGCCTATGGCAATGATTTAACGTGCCAATTCTCAAGCTCATTTGCATTTCTTCCCAAACACCCCATAATTGAGGTGTTGCATTCCTAGGATCAATAATATAATTACAACAGAAATATGTTGATGAATTGCATATAAAAATTTATAACATATATCATATATCTTTCTTCCCTTAGATTTTTCCTAGAATGCACAAAAATTGATTCAGCGTCAAAACATGGTAAATTAATTTACTTCTTGAAGATTAAATAGAGATCAAACTCCTTAGTACAAGACAAGATATTTATGAAGGTGTTCAATCCCAAAACTGCCTGCTTATTGTTTCCAAAATCATATCAAACAGCCCATGAGAAATGTTCATTTACACACAAATCACTCAACATACACGACTTTAGATTGTTCAAAAAATTGGGTTATTCGTGTTTAGATACTTACCAGTTAACATAATCAATTTATATATCACAATAAAATAATTGAACATTAATATGAATATATGAGAAGATGAGTTATAAATGCAAGCATTGGGACTTAAGTCGAAGACATTGTCCTAAATTCGTGTTGTCTTTCCTTCGTGTGGATTCTTTTGACACTATACGGTTCCAAGATGAAACCCATGTGACTCTCCTTCTATGAGCACGACCATAGGGAGATAAGTGAACGAATCTCTCGTTGAGTTATCAAAATAGTATGAATATAATATAAAATTGTAGAGGGGACAATACTTTAAGTTTGTATAAGATATACAACAGTGAAATCCAATCACCTTTTATAGGTAAAATTTCAACCCCCACATTTATACTATTAAACATAAGTTATAATATGTATTATGATCTTTTAGTTTTATGTTAAAACTTAAAATTAAAAGGTTTTAATTTAAAATGTTGAAACTTTTATTGTTATGTTACAACCTAAATTATGAGATTTAATTTTATATTAAGTTAATATTAAAATCGAAATGGAAAATTAATATTTGTTGTAAAAGTTTAAAACTTTTAAAAAATGTCCCAACAGATATCTCAAAGACAATTAGTAGAATGGTTCTTTTTGCATCAAAATGTAAAGTTCAAATTCCAAAGCTTGTTCCCTCTTTGATTTCTCCGGTTGAAGAATTGCTTGAATCTCCGGGTGATTTTGGAATTAAGACTAGGGACTCTCAGTTGACGAGTCCTTTTTCGAGGCAGCTTTCTTTGAAGGAAATGAAGCTTTTTGAGGACTACACTTATGTGATTACTCATGAACCTAATCCAAAAACAACTCACATTTTTTATCATTGCACTGTTGAAAGTTGCTGCGGGGATCATCCCTAATTTGTCTGATAACAAAAGTCGTTGTGAATTTGAAGCCAACTAGTCAGTTTCTGCATCTGTGGATTTTCTCAGATGTCATACTTGCAAAAATAGTGTTGGAAATGGCAATGATGCTTATATGTGCATGTTAGTCAAGTTTTTCCCCCTTGTGTGTCGTCTTAATGGTTTAAGCTCTTAGATAAGGTTTGTCACGACCCCACCAACTAGGAATGTTTTTAGCTTCATGCTTGTAGCTAGATCAAGATTCGTATCTCAATCCAATACAAAAATGCATCACAACTATGGATGTTACGTTTCGACATCAAAGTAGTTGAGAGTGAAGTTGACAAGATCAGTAAGGTTCGAAAGAACCAATTTAAATCTTGGATGAGGTTATGGAGAAATTAAATTGCTGTGATTTTAACGTATCAGACAGAACAAACTATTCATCCACGGGCTAGCTACATCACTATTCTCAACTCAAATAAATCAACGTGAAAGCTTCTTATTTTGATTCTTCTTATTTATACTATGCTTTGGAGTTGATTCTTTGCATAGAAGTTTGAATATTGATCTTATCTTGGCATATAGCATCTTCAATTTCTTCCCAAGTTTGTCAATTTCTTTAATTGTTTTTTTAATTCCAACTTTCTTTATTGTTATTCACAGGACCCAAAGGTGAATATGGTAGTGGACAAGGTCAGGTAGATTAACCAACTGTCCGTAGCACAGTTGAAAATGTCAGATACTTTGCACTCTTTGCTATCTCCTGCAATCTCATCCTCCTTCACTCTTCATGCACTTTTCTGTATTTAGACGCATATATGTATGTATGGTGTGTTAATGGATTTATGAATTTTTGAGTGATGGAAGCAGGAGAGGAAACTATGTTTGGCTGCTCAATCCTCAAAGGCAAGTCGTATTGCACCCTCCATTTCACACCTATTTGGTTTCACTATTCACAAATAGGTTTTATTCGCTAAATGTCTTCCATCATTTGGACCTTTTCTATCTTTATTCATGACTTCTATATTCATTTTTCGTGAGATTGTTCCAACACAAACCCTACGTATAAGAGTGCAGCGAAAATGGGGAACCAGTAAGAGAAGACACAGTGGGCGAACATCTTTGATGAGCTTGGTAATCCAAAATATGCTCTACCGGTCCAGGAAGCTGAGATTCATGTGAGATTTTATTTTCTATAAACATCATACATCTTTTCTTATGGAAGGTTTATAAAGACATGCTTCCTTACTAAAGTTTTTCCTTTTGAGTTGTTCTCTCTACCAGGGCTGGCCCTGAATTTTTAGTTGCCCCGTGCGACATTTTAAAATGGTGCCCCTTTCATGTAATAAAAAATATATTATAAAAAAAATAATTCAATAACATCATTTCATCCCAAAAATATGACGTTTAATTTTTTATTTTTTTTACATATTGTTAATAAAAAAATATAACTAAAGCTCAAAAACATTCTCCGAACTTCATTAAAATTCATATATCATCAATAGAGAATCATCCAAACTACTAACCTCTTGGTAAAATTTCACATGAGCAAAGTTTGAAATTAAAAATAGCAAGTACCACATGTAAATCTTGAAATGCAACAAATCATGTAAAAATATTTTTTCTCGCATTTTTAGAAACAAATTCACTAATTAAACTTTCGTAATCAATATGTTTTAGTAAATCTTTTTCAATAAATATCAAAACTAGCTCATTCAATCATTTTTATAACATGGTTGATCACAAATAAGATTTTAATAGCTTTAGTTTTGAAGAACATTTCTCGACAAATGTAACAATAACAATAATTGTCAATAGTAGTTTATAAGAAATAAATATATTCGAAAAGTAATACAATCTTCTCAAATAAGTCAATATATCAAAAGCCGTTTTTGTTTCTTTTGATAAAAAATTCGCAAAAATTGAATGTAATCAACTATAAGTTATCACCCAACAAAAACTTACCCTTCTAAAAATAAAAATAAAAATGAAATAAATCATGAAATAGCAATTCACAAGTGGACAATGGAATCCAACAAATAGATTGTACTATTATAGAGTAAGTAATAAAGATTGACAACAAAAAATAAATAAATAAAATTTTGAACTTATAATGTTGAGGCCTTGTGCGGTCACTCAACTCGCATGCCTTCAAGGACGCCTCTGCTCTCTACTTACACAAAGGAATGTTTATTTATGTTTTAAGTACTTTTGCACAAGTTAGATAAAACTTGTATTATTTATCTTTTTTTCCAATAACTTGACTGTTCTTAATCCACGTATAAATTGATTTTTTGTCTTTTGGAATGATATAACTTAATAAGTCTCTCTGCATATTCAATAAAGGAAAGTCCATTCCAATGTAACCATAACAAACATTAAATTGTATTGCACAGTTTATTGAATTCATATATCAATGAAACTAAAAGATTACTTATAA